>NC_045612.1:101274452-101576471 GCF_009762305.2 Zalophus californianus | reverse complement strand
TGTGACGGAATAATATAATGATAAATCAAAAAAGAACATAAAACATTAAATAGTAGATTTTATGGCAATGTGTATTGACTTTTTATTAATAATGTATTGTCTATTAAAGAAGAATTTCATGAAAGCAGAATGTGCAGAACAGAAATTATAGCTATAACTATAATGACAGTGAATAGTGACTCCAATGGCATTTAACAGATGTTCTATTTTCTAAGTAACAGCTGCTTGATGCATTCATTGTACCAAGTTAATGGCCTGCTAGTGTTATTTCACTTCACAGATAAATTACTATGCTCGCTTTAAAAAAAAGATACGTAATTTTTCATGGGGATGATAGTGTAACAGACTTTAGAAATAAGTAATAGTTCTCATGCTTTTATAGCTGAGAGGAGTGATGAGTTGAAGCAATTATCCAGATAATCTAGGACCAGAGGCCAGATTTCTTTAAACTGTGAAAGGTAATTGTTTAAAAAAAATACAGGCCATGGTTGACTAAACTGAATGTAGACCTCATAAGAGTACTTGTATTGCATTATCTAGTGGTTCTCAAACTTTGCTGAATTATTAGAGACACTGGCCACACTCAGGCCAATTAAATCATAATTTCTGGGGTAGGCTCCAGGCATTGATAGGCTTTTAAATTTTCCCAGGTGATTTCAATGTGCAGCCAATGCTGAGAACCAATTGGCAAACAAAATGATGCATTGTCACAGGATTTTATTGGGTGATTGTCACTAAATTTTAGGACTGAAGTGAAGGCAGAAAGATAATTGAGGAAACTTATCACTGTTCTTCCTCATGTTGAATATTATAAAAACCTGTCCCTGAAATCAAAATGAAAATCACAATGACTTGTTACATAAGTGGCTTTTGAGACATCAATTATTTTGCATTATTTAACACCCTGAATTGAATTCAACGTTTGTGTGTATGTGTGATTCTCTCAGGCATCTCTTGGTATCCCGACGCTGCTGTTAATAAAATCTAATGGTCAATTTATGAAAAATAAGAGATATGAACTCTCCAAAAGCTGATGGATTTAAAGTATAAAAGAACTGAAATAATTTTTCCAGGGAATTATATTTGATCATTTTAATTTTTATATAACACTGTGAATATTAAAAGGGCTTTAATATAGCTGAATTATTTAAGTGGCTTTGAATTTTTGACTACTGAAACTAAATTGGAAATACATGAAATCTGCTAGTGGTTAAATCAGAAAATCATATGGATTAAACTTTGCTGAAGCTTACATTTTCCAAACATAATGATCATCGGAGATACAAACTTCTATTTAATCATATAACTATCTACTTTCCTACAGTTATTTTTTGTGCTCAATTCCTATGCTAAATAATTGAAGCCATAATGGGATATTGAGAATCAATGGACTTATATCCAACTAATCAAAGTGACTTTAAGACAAATGCACACAGGATTGTCATTTTATTATTTTCATGCAGACTTATTTAATCTGCACTTTAAATTTAGCCATTGTGTATATTTTTTTTATTGTGAATGACAAATAACTTTTTTGTCACTTTAGAATTAGATTACCTTAAAATTATAAGAAAATATGAATTCTAACAATAATTATAGTGGGAAACGGCCAATGAAATCAAAGATAGTATTGGATTTTAATTGTGGGTTTGCTGTGTGCCAGGACTTCTATTTTTGCATCTATAAAATGGGAGTATTTAATCAGATGATTGTTCATGTTTCCATTTGTTCTAAAACTTACCATAGTTTTCGAAGCACACCGGCGTTTTCCTCTTCTCTCAAAAAAATGTTTTGTCATTATGTTTTAATTGTCATCTCTTAAATTGCAATTTATTTTATTGAATGGATATTTACTGAGCATGCACTATGAGTCATTATTATTTTATGTGCAGGGGAAACACCAGTGAACAAAACATATTTTTTCTTGTTCTCTTGGCAAGTGAAATTGTTAATGCCCATGCACTAGTCCAAGAAGATAGAAGCTGTCATGACAGCTCAGGGATCCTGTGCAGTGCTGGTCCTCAAACTCCCCAGGTGCTACTAATCTCTTCTAGTTTGCCTTACCATTTCCTTCCACTGTGTCTGTTTCTACTCTATAGACATCAGTGTTTCTGATTTCAACCCGGCAAACTCCCTTAACAGAGATTTGTAAGATATGAAGAGGGACAATGTCTAATCTTGAAACTGTCACAAACATGACAGTTACAGTTTCCTCAAGCCATCTCTGTCGTCCAGACCATGCAGGTAGGAGTGATTCACACTTTCAAAATCCTTTTTTTTTTTTTTTTTTTTGAGAGAGGGAGAGAGATTGAGCAGGGGGCAGGAAGAGGCAGAGGGAGAGAGAGAATCTTAAACAGGCTCCACATTCAGCACAGAGCCCAACATGGGACTCAATCTCACGATGCTGAGATCATGACCTGAGCCAAAATCAAGAGGCAGATGCTTAATCAACTGAGCCACCCAGGTGCCCCTCAAAATCTTAATATTAATTTTTCCCTCTTTATCACCACTTTAATGGAGGTAGACTGAACTTCAAAATACAGGGAAAGGGCTACTGAGCTTTAGGAATTTCAAATTAGCATTAACTATATATATATAACTTTCCAACTCCCATTATTAAACTTTTATCTCATTTCTGTTATTATTCTAAAATGTCTGCTTCCTGTTATTTGACTTTAATTTTTTTTTTTACCTTTTAAAACTTTAGACTACCTTTTAAATGTGTTCATTTTTTCCTCTGTAACTGAAGTCTGGAAGCATAAGCATATGGTGGGAGCTGACAGGACAGTTTTTCCTGCTTCCCAGCTGTGTCTCCAGGTAATCAGCCTTGCTACCATCCTACCCTAGCTACTTCTGGAAGTTCTCTCATTCTTTCTCTTCTTGAGACCACCAAAAATCTGATTTGAGATACCTAAGAGATTCTCAGGTTTATAGTCTTCCCCAAGTAGATGGTACTTCTAAACATTTTGAAATGTTTCATATAGCACTCAGTATATTTTGGGAGAGCTATGTGTTCTAAAACCTATGAACATGTGACTATAGAATTTGGAGCAGGTGTAAAACCTAAATGAGAGATTTTTGTTTTGGAAAGTTCATTTCTACAACATCGTTGGCCTATCAAAAGGACCCTGGAGTGCCAAACTCCCGATACTCATTCATGAAGAAGACATGGAAAGTCCAGGGTCAGGCTCATGGCATTGGTTTTGCATGGAAGCATGCTGAGAGAAAAATGGCAACATAAACCTTTTTATTATGTTTATTATAAGAATATTAATCAAGGTGCTATCTCATTTATGATCCTGTCTAATTTTTCTTCTGTATCTAAATTTTAGAAAAACACTCTCATTAGCACATTAAAACTATTTTAATGATAGTTTTAATAATTTCAACACTTTGAATCTCAGAAGTATGTTTACTTCCATTTCAGTTATACAAGATGAATAAATAAACTCTAGAGATCTGTTGTACAATGTTTTGCCTATAGCTAACAATACAGTATTGTATACCTAAAAAATGTTAACTGGCTAGGTCTCAAGTTAAGTGTTCTTAGCATGGTAAAAAAAAAAAAAAATGTTTACTTTTTATTTTGCTCAATAGGAAGCTTGGTGCCAAATTTTATTTTTAGATTTTTATTTATTTAAATATTTGAGAGACAGAGAGGGAGGGGGAGGGAGAGAGAGAGAGAGAGAGAGAGAGAGAGAGAGAGAGCAAGTGCACACTGGGGGAGGAGCAGAGTGGAAAGGAGAGGGAGGGGTAAAGAATCTCAGGCCGACTCTGTACTCAGCGTGGAGCCCAACGCAGAGCTTGATTTCATGACCCTGAGATGATGACCGTGAGATCATGGCCTGAGCTGAAAGCAAGAGCCAGACGCTTATCCTACTAATCCACCCAGGCACCCCAGCTTGGTGCCAGATTTTGAGGCTTTAGTCTCCTCTGCCTATTCCACTATCCACGGGATATTGTGGGTATATTTCTGTGCAAAGTTTCCCACTATAATTTTCCCTTTCTCTGGTTTTCTATTTGTGCTTGACCAGATGAATCATATGTATCTCTATAAGCTACTCTAAATAATTTTTTTCTGGAACTAGATACACAATAAATAAGCATAATTAAAATAAAGTAGAAGTAAAGCTCAAAGGATTTAATTGTAGTCAATATATTTGAAAGTATGCTGTTTGAATAAACTAATGGTTAAGTAAATACTTCATTAGTAACTAAACTTGATGTATAAGATTATTCTTATTTAGACATTCAAATATTTTATATATAAATAAATATAATTTTTAGATCAACATAACTGAAATTCAGTAGAAATAAATGAAACACTTTTAAAATAAATTGACTCTACATATTCAAATTTTCTCCAAGTCAAAAATACTTGGAATGATTGGCAAGTACATTCAATGCACTGCATGTAAATGAATACTCAACTTATTTTGAAAAAAAAATCTGACATTTATTCTTTAAAATAGCAGACAAGACTAACAGTTGGAGTCAAGTTCTCCATCTACCAAGACAGCATGTGAAATGAGAATGTACTAAGGAATCATGGGGTTTCATGTATGAGTTTGATTTTTTCCTCTTAAAAAATTATCATAAATGTGACTGCTTTAGATCTGTAGGTCACATGTTTTTATTATATGATTGTGAGTTTTGAAAAAGCTTTCAGCACCTTTCAAGTGATTTTATTAAACAAAGCATGTAATTTGGATGCAAATGTGTATACTTTTACTTGACCATTAAGGGGTCTTAGAGTATATTATTAGTAGCTTAGTGTTTTAAAGATCCAGAAAAAGTGGTAAATTAATATATAAAAGAAATGCCACTTTTCCATGCTTTTTTCCTATTGGATCTCAAACTAGTATTGCTCTTTGGTTTATGGAAAATACTTTCCAGATGGACTCAATAAGCTGACACATCTCCAGACCACTCAAACCTTCTAATATGACAAGAATAATCTAGAAATGTTTGCCAAGCTAATTATATGATAGTATGATATTCTAATGGTTCTATGGTGAAGTTAATGCAAAAATATCTCCTTAGGTGGCTTACTCAATGACCTTATGGGGACTGTGGAATTCAGAGTTCTTGTGTGGCATACTTTCATAGTTTCACCTCAGTCAGTTGTAAATTGTAGTCAGAATTTTTAAAATCCCCTTTACTTTTAGCTCTATTCCTTTGTGCACAATTACGGTAGCATTCCAAATTATACTTATAAAGCTACCCCACTGTTATGAGCCGAAATGAGTCCCCTCAACGTTCACATGATGAAGTCCTAACCCCAGGACTTTAGAATGTGACCAAATTTGGAGATAGGAAATTTAAAGAGGCAATTAAGTCAAATAAGGTCATCACGGTGGGTCCTAATCCAATATGGCTAGTGTCCTTATAAGAAGAGAAATTTGGACACAGTCATGTACAAAGGGAAGATCATATAACACAGGAGAAGACAGCTATTCACAAGCCAAGAAGAGAGGCCTCAGAACAAACCAACCCTGCCAAAACCTTGACCTCAGACTCACAGCCTCTAGAGCAGGGAAAAAATAAATTTCTGCATTTGAAGCTACCCATCTGTGGAACGCTGTTACAGCAGACCCAGCAAACTAATATACCCATTAAACTGGATATGAACAATCAGAGATGTTTTTAAGGGGAGGGTGACTGAGAAGAAAGCCTAGATGATTTTCACGCATCCTCTGCACGTACTACTACTTGCCCCCTGCACCTTTTACTATATTTCATCCTCAAATCGTAAGGATTGTCTGGTCCTTCTTGTTTGTTTATGAGTACTTAATGGTAGAAACTGGCATCAGTAGGACATGGGTTTTTATAAAGAGAAAAAGATGATGGAGGTCTTTCTCTACCTTTATTTTTTTTTAAAGATTTTATCGATTGAGAGAGAGAGAGAGCACCAACAAAAGCCGGGGGAGGGAAAGAGGCAAAGGGAGAGAGAGAATCTTAAGCAGGCTCCAACCCCAGGACCCCGAGATCATGATTTGTGCCCAAACCAAGAGTCAGAGGCTCAACAGAGAGAGCCACTCAGAGGCCCTAGTACTTCTCAACCTTTATCTTATGATGCAAAATGCAGGGGTGATACTGCTGTGGCCAAAACTGTTACATGTCCCCCAGAATGTATTCTCTCTCAAACAAAATCTACTCATCATTTTAGCAGAACACATCGTCCACCCAATTAGGACCCATCTTTTGCCATCTTCCCTGGAAGCTAAACATCATCATGTGACTAACTTCTGGCAAGTGAAAGATGGGTAAAATAATGCACGGAGCTTTTATAACATCTTTAAGAGAGAGCTGGTGTCTTCCACTTCCAGTTTTCCCTTCCTTTTGTGGGCTGGGAGGGAGGTGTGGTGGTGAGCAAGTTTTACCATAAAAATACTAATACCCAGAGGACTGCAGAGCAATGAAATGAAAGGGAACTACCTCTTAGGAGAATTTCCTAAAGCAAAACTACTTCCCCTATCCAAAACTATCTACCTTAAATGAGATAGAAATAAACCGCTATCTTCTTGGAGCCATGGTATTTTTTTGCTTATTTCTTACAGCAGCCTAGCCTGCATCTAAGTATATGATTGCCATTGGTTCAAACCAAATTATCACACACAAAAATATAATACTTGTTTGGGTAATAAGGAAAAAAAATAAGGCCACTTTAAATTTTAGCCTGTACCCTCTATACTTGCTACTAAAATAATCTCACAACACATACGATCTTGAGCTAATACATACAATTCAATATCTTATCTCTACCAACAAATCTATTCTGAGAGGAAAGAAAAAGAAATCATTCACTACTATTTACTTGAAAAATATTTATGTAACAACATTTTACATCTACTTGTCCTCTGAATTTACATAGAGAAAATCATTTTTCAGTTTTGGTGGAACTGTATGATTGTAAAGTTTTTACATAATGCAATTAAAATTTCCCAACTTTGGATAATCTAAATAGAATTGTTGAATTAGAAATACAGCACAGATCTTTTTAACATCTCACTGATACAGGCAAGGGTTTGCTAATTTAAAAAAACAATGGGGTAGAGTGCAGCTGTGATTTATTATTATTTTTTTAATGCCTAATGGCTCAGCAAAGGTTAAGATGAAACACATTATCAATATTGGCTGTTTCCTTTATATCAATGCACTTTCAAGTAATCTAGTAATGAATCAACTGAGAAAAATATGACGCTATGAGTGTCCCAACCTTACATTTTAGGGGAACAAAAATATCTGACTGGCTGTCAAGAGACAGAGCAAGAACTTACCAGCTTGGATTAAAGGAAAGCCTGGGCTCTTTGGCAGTGGAAATGACAGTGGCTGCATAGACCCCTTGAGTACTTTTTTTTAATTACGACGTCAGCAATCTGCTACTCTTACGAGCCCTGTTCAGCCCAACTGTCTGCAGTCTCTTCATCCCTGCCCTGGTCATAGTGGTGGTGTCCCTCTAAAGCAGTCTGTCTGAGGCAAGCTAGGGAATGCTGAATCTCATCTTTGGATTCACTTTCTGACTAATGATGAATGTCCTTTTAGGAACTTATTCATAACCTACCTAATTCTAAACAAGTTTTGGGGAGATTCTTTCTAAATAAAGCGGCCCGCTGGTTTTGCCATGATTCAGAAATACAGAGTTAAGGGCTACTGATGAATTTCTGAGGAAAGGGAAAGTGAAGCAAGATAATGCTTGTATTTCCACCACTGTTGCACATTAATAGTTCCTTATAAACTCACATTACTGTGTGTTTCTTGGTGTGTTAAAAATAACCTTCAGTGATATGGGTTTTACCTTTCCCCAGGCAACTTCAGAATCCAAATTACTAGGCATTCCTTCAACTGCTGATCTCTTGGTCAGCTCCGTATCTGTAGCCGCCAGCCATTCCGTCAGGGCATTCATTTCCTTTCGCATCTTACGGGACAATTTCAAGCATTTCTCCAACTGTTGCTTTCTTTCTGTCACCTGAAAAGAATGATAATAAAATGTAAATTAGTTTACCCCTTCAATTCAGGTTTAGGTATAGCCACTTAATAGGAACTTTAATATTTCTGTCATTTTAAAACAATAAGTAATTTTAGAAAAACTGTATAGTCTCAGTATTAATGGTGAATAAAACACAGTCTAGGAAAGATGAGCTCCTTTCTCCAAAAGGCTGTGTCCCGTACCGATAGGGAAAAAAAAAAAAAAAGCTGTAATTATTTTCTTCAATACAAATAAAAAGAAGTTATGGTCACATTTTTTAAATATACTGAATGATGTAAGTACAACTGAAGAAATGAGAGATTTCTTTTAGAAAATCTTCAGTCATCTGTCAAATGGATAGGCAAAGTTTACAATCCTCTACAGACAAATGAGGTTTGCTCTTGCTGGTAAGGAATCAAAATGGGGAAAGAATATGGTTTCTCTCAAGAGGCAAAATTATTTTCGTAACACTTAAAATGGTCAATTTTATTGTCATTGCATCTATAAAGTGTCTCACTTCTGCAGAGAAACAACACAAAAAATAAGTCACTTCCCCTTTAAACATATTTTACCATCCAGTGGAGGTAAAAAAAAATAAATTCCAAAACAAAATTTTCACCTTTATTAATAGAGAAAATCATGATCTGATTTTGTGTTCCAGTTCTCAGTGTTTAGAACTAAAACCCTCAAAATCAAATTCTTCCACATTCTCACATGGAGGATTAACAAATATGTACTTTTTCACCACCTCTCCAGATGTGCCTACAATTTATAAGTGTTCAGGGTCTAGGTTGGTTGGTTTAATAAAAAAGCCCAGAAACTCTTCTGATCGATTTATCAATCTGTCTATACACACACAATCACACACACACACACACAAATATATATGAACATATAAGAATCCAGCCATAAGCATGAAATATGCCGAAGTAAGCATGTCTTTAAAGAATTTAAAATGCTACAATCAAAATAAACACACTGAAACTTTGATATGAATTCCAAATACTAAACAAAATGTGTTAGTTTCTTTAACAGAGGTAGTTGCAGAGGCTACAAATTCAATTTTTTTTCTTTTTACAGATATCCCCCTTCAGGGAAGTAAAAGCATCTGCCCGTTTGACTGCAAGACTTTTATTGGTGTGTGGGAGAAAAAATATATACCTTACAGTGTGTTTCCATGCATAGTTATTTTTTGCTATGCACTACTGGTAGAAAAAGAGTTCCAGATTCAATATTTCAAAGAAATCCTATCTTCCCAGAGCTAATGCATTATTGATTTTTATTTATTCTATTTTGTTTATATCCAGCTAAATAGGTTTTAATAAAACAGGAGACACTGCCATCTTAAGGAAAATTGTGTTTTACACTTTTGTGTGTGTGTGTGTGTGTGTGTGTGTGTGTGTGTGTGTGTGTGGAAAAGAGATACATTTAAAAGAGTGCCACCTGCAGTACAATGCCTCAGTCACTGGTTCATGGGAAAATGTACATGAGGCGGATAGACTATTGCTACTTACGTACATTTCCATCAAAATCAAAGCACAGAGAAGCCACACTAGAAACTATTCAAGTTTTATTCATTGAACCATTAAGCTAAGCTGATGCTAATAAACAAATAAAAAGTGCTATGGGCTGAATTATATCCCCCCAAAATTAATACGTGGAAGCCCAAACCCCCAGCGTGACTGCACCTGGATATAGGATCTTTAGGAAGTAATTAAGGTTAAATGAGATCATAATGGTAAGACCCTAATCTGATTGAATTGTGGCCTTATTAGAAGAAGAAAGGTCCCTCTCCCTCTCCCTCTCTCTCTCTACCCCCCCCTCCACCCCACTTCCTCGCTCCTTCTTTCTCCCTCTCCCTCCCCTCCACCAGGAGAGTCACAATGAGAATGTGGCTTCTACAAGCCAGAAGAGGGTCCTCACTAGGCTAACACCTTGATCTGGACTTCCCAGCTTCCAGAGCTGTGAGAAATAAATGTGCGTTGTTTAAGCCAACTGGTCTATGGTTATTTTGTGATGGCAGCCTGAGCTAACAAAAAATAACATACGTTGAATTGAGGCAAGTACAACCATATAAATTTTGAAGATAATTAAACTAGAAGTGTTTGTCTGTTTTACATAATAATAAAGATATCTTTGTTTTGTTTGATTTTGTCAAATGAAACCAATGTTGTTGAAGGTGCTTCAAAGATTTAGATGCAGACAATATTTTCTTAGAGAAGTAATACCTGACTTACAACATTTTAACATATATATTCTTTTTATTGTTTTTTAATTTCGTTTTATGTTATGTTAGTCACCATATACATTAGTTATTTTTTAATTTTTTTTACATTTTTAATTTTATGTTATATTAATCACCATACATTACATCATTAGTTTCTTGATGTAGTGTTCCATGATTCACCATTTGTGTATAACACCCAGTGCTCCATTCAGTACGTGCCCTCTTTAATACCCATCACCAGGCTAACCCATCCCCCGACGCCCCCTCCCCTCTAGAACCCTCAGTTGTTTTCTCAGACTCCATAGTCTCTCATGTTCATCTCCCCTCCGATTTCCCCCCCCTTAGTTTTTTCCCTTCCTACTATCTTCTTTTTTTTTTTTTAACATATAATGTATTTTTGTTTCAGAGGTACAGTCTGTGATTCAACAGTCTTACACAATTCACAGCGCTCACCATAGCACATACCCTCCCCAATGTCCATCAGCCAGCCACCCCATCCCTCGCACCCCCCCACCACTCCAGCAACCCTCAGTTTCTTCCTGAGATTAAGAATTCCTCATATCAGTGAGATCACATGATACATGTCTTTCTCTGATTGACTTATTTCGCTTAGTATAATACCCTCCAGTTCCATCCACGTTGTTGCAAATGGACATCGTTAGTTTTTGATGTAGTGATCCACGATTCATTGTTTGCGTGTAACACCCGGTGCTCCATCCAGTTACGTGCCCTCCTTAATACCCATCACTGGACTAACCCATCCTCCCACCCTATTATTAATGTTTTCTCAATCTTTATTTTAAAAATAATTTTGTGCCCTATATTTTTGCTGTATTCTGTCATGCTATTAAAGCGAAGTATGATTTCTTAGTCATCTTTCATTTTGCTTTAATGATATTAAGTGCCAAATGACTAAATAAACAAACTTTCAAAAGTATATTTTCAGGGTTAAATAGGGCTTTACATCATTGGAAGAGTCATTCATTTCCTAATTATAATTCACTGGGGGCACTAACAGTCTTCTCACATCATTTTTATTGTTTTAAATTCAATGACTATTTCATGCAAAATTTACTTTTGCAAAGGCAAAGATTTTGTGCAAATTCTTCAAGGCAAAGGGAAAAGAAGGTCCAGACAACAGTTTATATTTGAAAAAAACAAAGAAACTACCTTTTTCCAAAATATACATTTTCTTAATAAAATGGTATCTATTAATACATTATTTTAATGTAAAGTCACAGAGGTCAAACTATAAACTTGGGTATAGAGAAAGGCTTTTCAGAAATTAACAAATTGTAGAATTAGGATTACTATTAGAGATCCATCATTTGATGTTAAATATAGAACAAGTGGCACCCGTAAAGGTCTATAAATACTAGAGGAGATACCAAGTGCAGATACAACTTTGCCCTCTGTGGTTATCTTTAACATAATGATAAACTTCTCCGGAAGGATTTAAGGGTCTTTTATTCCAGAGGTAGCTTGGTGTGCTATACAAGCTGGTGAAACGTATTTTATTTCAAGATTATCCTCATGCTTTGCTATTTACTGCGTATCAGTGTTCCCTACTTTTTGATCCAATGAGAAGGAAAAAACTTTGCCATAACATGACAGTTAGCTCTCTTTCAAAATATGTGAAATACAAATTCAAAGGTTTTTAAAATATAAGATAATCAACTAATATGAATAGTTAGTTATTCCCAGATTTCCATTTTAATCTAAAATTAACTTTCTCTCAGTGAAAAGTAAGTTGCAATTAGTAGCTTTAAGACCCAACCGTCTATCTGCTTACAGGGTGAAATGTTAGAAATCTGTGTCTGCATGGCTACTTCACAAATATGGACAAAAATTTATATTTGTGTCAAAGATGAAGTGACAATTTTCTCACTGATGTTATATTTAATAAAGTTGAGAACTTGAGCCATTAAAATATACTGTTTTCCCCATTGAACCCAGTAAAGCTCTTTCAGTCAGAATGAAATTAAAATGTATGCATTTTAATTTTTTCTGCTTTGGCCCTTATTTTATTTTATTCATCTTTCCCCAGTAAGCATTAGGAGAGTGAAACCATCCCTCAGTACTCCTCATTTAAAGATACTTGCTTAAAGGACTTAAGCTTGTATTTATTCGTAAATGGCCATAAATGCCAATAATAGATAGAGAACTTTATTTGCATAAGTTTAAGAAAATAAGCATGGTATTTATTAATAAAATACACATATTCTCTCAAATACCACATAATATGTTAAGCTATCGCCACTTTTTAAAGAGAGAAATGATTATTTTATTACTATGTTAATAGTTTAAATCTTAGCTGAGCACTAAAAATATTTTAGAAATGTAAGGTAAATAATAGCATAGAAAAGGACAGGTCAGTCCTTGATGTTGACAAGTCATGCCTTCATGGCTACTTTTTATGATTACTATCATTATTTTGAACCATCAAAGTTTTAAATCTATAGGAAATATACAGAGAATATTTGACTTGAGCGAATTGAGATAACAATCCTAGTCATTCCACTGTTTTGGAAAGGGGATAGAGAGATGTAAATATCCTTAATTAACAGTGATACGGAATTGGCCATTGGACCCTATCAGGACAAAAAATACAAAAAAAAAAAACTAATCAGAGAGCAATAGGACTCAACTGGCTACCCATTCTACCTTATTAGCGAAATGTGGTGGATTATGCAAGGCTTGCCACACAGGAAATAACTTCTATGGAATGTGACAACTCTATTACGCCTAATATAGTCTATGTGGAATGTGTCAACTCCACTGTATCTAAATGTAAGTAAGGTCATTAGTTTATAAAAGGCTCTAGCCTTCAAATCATCACAAGTAAATTTATACAATGAGAAGGCCAAGTTTAGAAATTGAAAGAAACCCTTTTAGAATTATCCAATGAGCCAATAAAAATCTCCCTGAGCTGTACATATTTTTTAATGTAGATTGGAAAGAAGATCCTTATTGATTAATTATTGTCTCTTAATAAGAACTGCACATGGGAATCTCTTTCTCTGACTATGTATAACTGTACATAGCTATCAATTGAGAGAAAATGATTAAAACTTTCTAAGATTATTTGTGCATCATCGCTGCCTCTTGCTTTGCCATTTCGAAGGAAAGCGGTAAGTAGCTCGTGTCTGTGGTTCCAGGGCACACGCACCTTTGCTCCCAGCTCATTATAATGCAATTTCAAAGCCGTGACTCTTTCATCAAGCTCTTTAGGGTTTTCCGTCTGCTTCTTCTGTACAATCTGACGTCCAGTTTTTATTACCATTTCCACTTCAGACTTCACTTCACTCAGACTTTTATACAAGTTCTAAGGTCAAACATAAAACAAAACATAATAATAAGCAATAGTGTCTGAATTACACTATAACAGTGAATAAAAAGAAAGAGAAGTAGAGATCACATTAATTGGCATTCCATGTTTACAGTTTTAATGGAGTAGCATTTTGCAGCTATGACCAATATCTAGCTTTTGCATTCTGTTGATTTAATGTTTCTATTTGCAATTATATGCAGACATACATAAATGAGTATATTTAGTTTTACAATCCAAGTTGAGAATGATTATTCCTAAAAGTTATATGATTTCTATTTCAAATGTTATATAATACTAGCTGTGAATTTGGAAAAATTCATTTACCCTTTCATCAGGTATTTATTGAGAGTCTAGTACAGTAGACACTACTGGATTCCCTAGACAATCAGTGGTGGCTAAGACAGACACATTCATTGCTATTCTCACATATTATAGTGGGAATAAAACATCTAAATTTCCAGATCATAATTTCAACATATATTAAGTCATATACAAGGAAGGAAGGTAATTTAAATATGTTAATTACATTATACAAATGTATTTTTTTAGTGGGGCTGATTAACTCAATATAGACAGACACAAAAATATTATTTAAAAACTTACATACATATCACAACCCTAAAGAACACATGCATTATTTCACAAAAGTACGCAGCTTTAACAAAGCCTCATGAAACAGGTGTCATCACACAAAGTATTTTCCTGGAAAGATATGTGTATGTATGAATGCGTGCATGCAAACACATACGTATATGTATATATATATGTAGACAGGCATATATAATACTTTACATTGTTGCCTTAAATTTTTCAGTGGTAATTGTGAACAACTACCCTTTTTATTGGTACTAAGAAATAAAATTACTAGTAGGTGATTGCATCTTTTTTGGAATTAGAACAAAACTTCGGTATATTTTCTCTTCTCAGTTTAAAATCAATGCCCAAAAACACTTTTTTGTAAAGGCTGAGCAAATATCTTACTCATTAAAGCTACGTACATAATCTATTTCCATCTTGATCCCTTCTTTGATGGTTGTTTTGTGTTAATATTCCTTTACTAATAATTTTGGGTTCTTGCCTGAGCTTTCCAGATGATTTTTTTTATTTCATTTTACTTTTATCTTAGAAATTACACATATATCTTGGTATGTAGAAACATTCAATCAGTAACTGTATGGAGGGAATCAGCTGTGTGAATTTTGGAATCAGAGATATTTTCTAATGATTTACTCTTTAAACATTAAAAAAAAATCTCCGTGATTTACCCTTATGTTGAAAGTTCAAAGTACCATTAGTACCAAAGTACCAAAGCCATTAACACCATGTCATTCAGTATGCAGAGAAAGTATCACTGAGGGAGGGGAGTATCCTTTATATTTATTTGCGTTCCTGTTGGGAAGACCGTTTTTTTAAAGACTTTATTTATTTATTTGACAGAGAGAGACACAGCGAGAGAGGGAACACAAGTAGAGGGAGTAGGAGAGGGGGAAGCAGGCTTCCCCGCTGAGCAGGGAGCCCGTTGCGGGGCTCGATCCCAGGACCCTGGGATCATGACCTGAGCCGAAGGCAGACGCTTAATGACTGAGCCACCCAGGCACCCCAAGACTTTTTTTTAATTAAACAAAAATTTCTTGAAAAAGGTAATAATTACAGTGTATGCAATAGGGCATCTTAAGTAATTTAAAAATATATAAACATTGTAAAGAAAAGATATCCTTCCGGAAGAACTACTTGAATTGCTCCTGACATTTAAACCAGAACCCCAACCAAACTGAGCAAGAACTTGAAAATGTTTCCCTGTAAAGGGTCAGGGCACAGTCACAGCTGGTTGCAGGGAGGGTTGTTTTCACCTCATCTTTACTAGCAGACCAGTTTTCTGATGTACCATTAGAGACCTGATCATAGAATGGAACAGCTGTCCCTTTGGGAATATATTTAATCATGATGGTAGTATACTGGGGTCATTTTGATTTCGATTATTTTTGCATAGTTTAAGAGGAGATAGCTTCCTACAAATCCCTAATGTTGTTCGTCTAATATCAGCTAATAATTATACATTACAATGTTCAAATTTTCTTTTTCAGGGTGGGAATATTTATAATAACAAGGCCACTAAAATGCAGCCTGTGTCATGAAGTAATGTCACTGCATAAAAAAATTCCATAATTTCACAAAGGAATACACATATCTACAAAATTTGCATTAAAAGATACTTCCCCACTCACAATAATATGACTGAAATGCATCTAAAGAGTTTCTTTTAAATTTATGTTATGGAGTAAAAGCAGAAACAATACGTAAAACACAAAGTACTAACTAGATAACCTTTTTTACCTTCAAAGTTAATAATATTCAGTGCTTTTATTTTACGTGAATTTCTACTCTCAGCCCATAGCAAACAAAGAGTTATAATAACAGCTGTATTACTCTAGTAGATAATTCAGCCTTATGTTGTCAGAGGCGTCATCTGACTTGGCGAATTTCCAGTAATTGCAACAAAGGACACAGCTCATGATCCCACAATCCTGTGAAGATTTATGCTGCAGGCTAATCATATGCCTTCCATGTCTTTTTATTCTGTCTTTGAGGTCTGGTGGCATTTCAGTGCATGTCTAGCACTGATGTTGAATGGAAAGCTACTAGGGTTTGGAGGAAGAGCTCCATATTCAAAAGTACTGTAAGAATTAAACAGAGGGACTTCCTCTTATATTCTGCATAGTCCTTCAAGAATTACAGATTCAAAAAAGACACCTACAGAGGATGTATTCAAAGGCTACTATTTCAGTAAAAGTTCTTGTCTCTCAACACACCTGTGCTAACTTTTGTTCTTAATCTTAAAATTACATATTATTAATTATTATAGTTATCTGAAAACAATCTTCTATTATAAAGCAAGATCATCATCACATACCTCTTTTTTTTTCACATACTGCTTAATAAGGAAAGGCAAGGAGTAGCTGTTTATTTGTCCCAGAAATACGTACCACACAATGATTTAACTGTGACTGTACTACTTCCTGTTCCACACTCTTCATTTCCAACGCAGGCAAATGCATCTTCACTTCATCTAAAATCATCTTACTTTCCTGTAGACGCTGCTCAAAATTGGCTGGCTTCTGGAATAATCGAAACTTCATGGAAACATCTTGCAATTTTTTCTGTAAAGACAATGTAAGAAAGCACCTGTATAATTTCACATTCCAAACAACAAGCAGTCATATTTTTGCTAATAGATTTTTTTTATTCCTGAAGATATACAAGATTAAAAAACGTAAAGCATTTTTTTCCTACTTGTCTAGCACAAAGAATGCATACATTTGGGAGAATTCAGTAGTTGTTCTGAATGTGATACTAAATAAAAGGTAATTTATTAACCTACTTTATCCTTAAGATGTAACCCCGCCCAAGATCTATATTATTTATATATCATATTGTAGTTTTCAAATAATGCCCTTAATCCCAATTTTTTCTAATGACCAAGTTGTCTAATACAGACTATGTTTTAATACACAACTAAAATAAGTTCCTTAGTTTATGCAAGGATCTTTACCTGCGCCACATCAATTTGGGACAGTACCCTTTGGGCAGTCTCCTTTCCCTGGTTATGTTTCTTCATTTCTTCTAAACTGATCTCATGACTTGTCAAATCCGATTGGATTTTCTGTTGGGAGGACAGCATTATTAGTCAGCATGCTCTGCGGGTTATTGCAAAGAATAACTCACTTGCCAAGAAGATGAAATTCAGGAACTCTCTTAAAGCATTATTACAATGTAGCCTCCTTTAAAATGACAATAGTTTTTCTTTTTTTACTTAGCAAAAGTTATCAAAAATGAAATAGCTTATTTCTCTCCTATTTGGGTTATTACAAAAAAGAAATTATCCTTTTGAGTCAGTGATAATGCATAGCTATTTCAGATAGTTTCAGAAGGAAATATTTATTTATATCTAATATGAACGACTGATATTTTTTTATCTTTGAATTTACACTCAAATCTGACTAAAGACATATATATCAAACCTAACTGTGACAGGATAAGATATAAAGAGAAAGTTCCATGTAGACAATATTCATTGTGATACTTGCTAATTCTGCACTATATTTCAGTTAAATTTCAGGGAAATTATGGATTTAGGAAAGTGAAGTAAAATCCTTTAATTGGCCTAGCTTTTTGTCTGTTGGATACTTAAGAGTTTCCTCAAAAGACTGATTTTTGAACTTTAAATAACTATAAAAATTGCTGTATTTTCTATACTGAGTAGACATTTTTTGATCGAGTTCTATTTAGAAGTATGTCTGTATTTGACTTGTACACTTCTGAGCCTGCTTCAGGAGTCAGTCAAATCATGGAGTGTGCAGAGACCAAAACAATAAATTCATTCATTTATTTCTGCCAGTTCCAGCAAAAATCAGCAAGTTGTCAAATTATTCTGATTTAAATATCAGTTGCTGTCAGATTATCACAAGTTAGAAAAGAATTAACTTATACCACAGTGCCCATAAAATTTTCTTGCAAAACAATATGTATGATGCATATTAGTATAACCTAATTTATGCCAACTGGAGTCAATTCCAGTACAGATTACTAGAAAATAACGTCACTTTGATTAGCAGTTAGTTACCACAGAGAACACAATCTTGCAATGAGCAGTGTGAATTATCCTAAGAAAATGGGTTGAGTGGTGAAGGAGTTACTTAGTATACAAGGAAATGTACACATATGCCTTAATATCATTCCTTAACATATTGATCCTAACAATTGTAAAGACAAAGTAATGACGAATTACTTAAGTAATTACAATTGTGGCATAAAATAATTAAGAGCAAGGACTCATGCAAATACATACTATATATATATATATATATATATATATATATATTTTACTATATAGATAGATAGATAGATAGAGATATATCTTCACTGGTTGAATTACTCCCTTGTATATAGATATATGCTATTCTCCAGAAACCATGGAGTTCGGGGGTTAGGGATCCATATAAGGGCGCAATAAGATTATTCACAATGTTATAAATGCTAAAGAATCTACAAAATTTAATGGGGGTATGTAGGACAGAGTAACACTTAACAAGGAAGTGAACAGATGTCAGAGGAGAGGTGATATTAAATCAGAACTCTGAATAATTAGTAAGCATCACTGGCAGTAGCAGATGCTTTAGGGGGAGGGGCTACGATTATGATATTTTAAGTGGAAAATGCTCACCCCCTCAAAAAAGTAGGTCAATACTAACCACGTCTGTGCCACATAAACCTAGCCGCTCCCAAGTCATAGATGATTAAAATATGGACAATGCTTATGCCCCATTAGGTCCATCAGATTCTCTCTCAGAGCTGCAGGACAAAGTCTGGCCAAGCTCTGTGGGTGCTGAGAATCGTCACATATGCAAGGAGACTGTGCTTAAGAAGTCCGCAGTTTACAGTGTCAAATGGGGAATAGCAAAGGTTGATGACTAGAAAGAGAAGATAGAAGTAGATGCCAAAAAGAGAGGTATAAACAAAAATACTGATGGCTTTCAAATCACAGGCTGAAGGAAATCGGGCATTTTCCAAAGATGGCTGTAACAACAGTTCCGATACGATGTGCTCCTCTTACCACTCCCCCATTAAGAGGTGGAGTTTCTTTACCTCTTTAAACTTAGGTTGGCCCTTTGACTGCCTTGACCAACAGAGGAGGGCAAAAGTAGTATTTTGTCAGTTACGGGAAAAGCCCCTAAGAGGACGAGCAGCTTCAACTTCTACCTTCTTGGAACATTGACTCTTAAGATGTTCCCTCTTGGAACCCAGCCGGCATGCTCTGAGAAGCCCAAGCCACATAAAGAAGCGGTGGGTAAGTGATGCGGTGAATGATCCCAAGTGAGCTTTCAGCTACAAAGAACATCAACTCCTAGACGTGACTGAACCACCCTGGATGTCCAGTCCAGTTGAGCTTACATGCCATGGCAGAGCCAGCCAACAATTGCCTACAATCCCATGAGAGATCCCAAGAGATAATGATAAATTGCTGGTGCAAGTGACCAAAACACAGGCTCTAGCCCATTCCTGAGACAAATTTTATTCTTGCCCTTAGCTTCCATGAGACATCCCTATATACCAATGACAAACTTCTTTCCCTCATTTTTGGTTTTGCTTTAGTTAATTCAATTGTGCTACTTCTGCTTCGCAGTTCTAAGTAGTATATTGGACAAGCAAGGAGATAGAAGTTTTAAAAATAGAAGCATTCCTGATTGAGGGAAAACAAGGTACTCAGATGAGGTAATAAATGGCATGGAGAGTTTGGGAGAACTGAAATAATAGAGAACGAACACACAACGGCAGAAATATAAATGGAAAAGGTATTTAATAACCTCATGTCCCAAATGAAAAAAACTCTAATTTTTCAATATGAAGAGAAAGTTTAAAATTTTAAGTTCATCAGAATCACAGATAATAATAGCTTTACTGCTAATAGTTAATTTAATAATTAAGGAAACCTGCAATAAGAGAATGCGATTATAAATTCAGTAATACTTTGAAATGAATTTGAATTTTTCAAATCACTATATACACACATATATAGCTACATATGTGTATACTTTTTTTTTTCAAAAAAGCAGTGTGCACCTGTACAATTAGTATTTATTTTAATGTACTCTCAAACATTAGAGGGCCCTAATGAGGGCCAGGAGAGAGCCATGGAAAAGGAGAATTTAAGGGATATGGAGAAGAAAGAAAGCACCAAAGAAAGAAAAGGAAGAGTCCAAGAGAAGGAGAAACAGAACAGCCAGGAAAGGTAAAGGGTGCCACTTCAATCAAGTGATGTAAGAGTTTTAAAAATGAGGGAGAAGTCAACAGTGTCAATTTTGAGACACGTCAAATGAGGCAAGTTCTAACAAGTGTACATTAGCTGGTCAATGAGCACTGTAACTAGAAGAGAGTCACTGGTAAGAGCAGAACTTAGCTTTTCCAAGGATGAAGCTTAAAGACCAGGAAACCCTCATCTAAAAAAGTTCAAATTATTTTTGAAGAATTTTGTCTCTCCACATAACATAATGTGGTCAATGAGGAACACATATGAAGGCTACACAAAAAGAGCCAAGGGATGAGAGAGATTTTTTTTAAAAAAAATAAGAAGATAATTGATTAGAAAAGCCCAGTGGGAAGCAAGAAGGAATGAAGAGCAAAGACCATTAATCAACAAAAATTACTGACAGAAAGAGAGGTGCTACTTTTTCAGAAGCCCAAGGTAAGACATAAAGATCATTTTTGATATAGAAAGGCAGAAAGGGCTTCTTACTTGATGCTCTGTGTAAATCAGAACAGAAGACTGTTAAGAGAAATCTGAACTTAAATTTCAGGGCTCTGGGGGCACCTGGGTGACTCAGTTGGTTAAACATCCGACTCTTGATTTTGGCTCAAAACACGGTCTCAGGCTTGTGAGATCAAGCCCCACTGAGCCCAGCCTCAGGCTCCTTGTTCAGCGGGGAGTCTGCCTGAGATTCTTTCCCTCTTCCTCTCTCTCTCCCTCTGACCCTCCCCCTGCTCGTGTGTGCACACACACGCACACACGTGTGCGCACTTTCTTCTCTCTAAAATAAATAAATAAATATTTAAGTCTCAGGGCTCTGATTTATCACTTGAGCACCAAACCTTTCTGAAGCTCAATTTTCTCATCTCTAAACTGAGGATGATGATGACAAGCCAGTAATGAAGCATTATCAGTAGTCCTGGGAAAATTCTCATGTTTGCAGTAGACAACTACACTGGTTTTGGTAAAAAGATCAGATGTTATAGTGTATGTAAAAATACCTGTTCAAGTTTGCACAAATATTTACTTCCAAATTGTGTCATTATGAATTATTTATTTTTAAGGAAGAGATTCTTTTGGTATCCAGTGAGGAAGAGAGAGAAGAGGGTTGAGGAGGAGTCTAAAGGAAAGTGATGGAAGTCGCATAGTCATTGTGGAAACTGGGGATGGAAATTGATGAGAAAAAAAAATAAGATACTCAGAGCAGAGTGCCCAAATTATGCATCTGCAACCGTATCTATCTACATGTTTTTGAACCCCTTCATTTGTCTAATACTCAAGCTAAAGGAAACAAATAATAGAGGAAAAATGAATTATACACATATTCCCTTAGTCTTTTATACTGAAGGAAATCATCCCCATCATCATCACCACCAAAGCAGACATCTGTGCCAACTTTTATACCAACAATTCACACACATACATTCATTTAACCACCTAATCAAACTAAGATATAAGTTTATCATTCTCATTCACAAATGAGGGTAGAAATGTTGACTTGTCCAAGGTAACATACCCAGGAAGTGGCAAACTCAATGTCTTCTGAACAACTATACTTCTTCTTAAATTATGATTCCAAAATAAATGTGTCCTCCATATGGACATTGGTCAGACAAGATAGAGAGTTCATCTCATTTGTGCATTAATAGTATTTAGTTTATGAATTCAATTCAATAAACAAGTTGGGCATCTACTAGTAAATTCCATATAGTGAGAACAAAACTACTGCCCCTATTCTTAAGGATCTTTTATTCTAGGAAGATAGAACATAGAGATATAAATTAAATTAAAATTAAAAAGCAGAAATACATGTAATATAATTTAAAAAACCCATGCAACAGGATAAAAGAGAAGAGGCACAGTCATTTCTACTACAGAATCTGGTAAAATTTTAAGAAATCGTCACAATTTAAATTAGATATGGCTGTGAAGGAGTTTTGGAGGGGTAGAGAATAGGAAAATGGGATCTCGTTCCAGGCTATGAGAACCATGCTAGCAAAGATTGGGTTTGGAACATGCAGAGTGTGTATACTCTGTTTCAGGGAAGGAAAAACTAGACGTGGGTAGAGTAAGAATTATTTTGGAGAGGGGGAATGCGGTGTGAAGCTACTGAACCTTAAGTTTCAGGGCCCCTTCCTTACGAAAGATTCTCTACAACTCAGCATTTAATTTTCTATCTCTAATTGGTGTAAGTATTGTTTTTTCTTAAAGACTGCCCCCTCAAACCTGCCTCCTGAAGCCTGGCATTACAAAACAAAGCCAAGATAACTTAAGTGATCGCTGAAACACGGGTCTTCTGATGATAAATTCCACACATGACTCATAAACAACAGGAACGACAATGACTTACAAAAACAGAACCCAAAACTGAACCTTTGTCACCAGGATATGCGAAGGGCCATGTAACATGTAAAAGGAAAGTTTGGCAATTTAGAACTCAATGCAAAGCATTACATGGACTTGAAATATTCATATTTATATCAAGCTTTTAGACAGTGTTGAGAGGCTGAGTGTCTATACTCTTAGAAAGATCATCACTATTAAAATCATTAAAATGGAAAAATTGGTTTTGAACATCATACAAAACTGGAATTTTATTATAATTTATAGGCAGCAGTTTTAGAAAAATTCTCACATCTATAGTCCTGTTCTAATTGATTAGAGATCTAAATTTTCTTATAAATTAAAATTATATGTGAAAAAAGCCCAGGGAGTAAATATATTTTGGAAATTAAGGATAAACGTGTCTGTTATACAGAACATCTCAGAATATTTCATATGATAATATACACTGTGATATCAAGAGGAATAGTTCTTCACTCAAATTACCCTTTTGCTTTCTCTCTCTCTTGCTCTTAAAGAAAAAAAAAAAAGGAGGGGAACCTGGGTGGCTCAGTCCATTAACTGTCTGACTCTTGGTTTCAGCTCAGGTCATGGTCTCAGGGTCCTGAGATCAAGCCCTGTGTCAGGCTCTGTGCTGAATGTGGAGCCTTCTTAAGATTCTCTGTCTCGATGTTGGCGGGGATGCGGAGAAAGGGGAACCCTCCTACACTGTTGGTGGGAATGCAAGCTGGTGCAGCCACTCTGGAAAACAGTATGGAGCTTCCTCAAACAGTTGAAAATAGAGCTACCCTATGACCCAGCAATTGCACTACTGGGTATTTACCCCAAAGATACAAATGTAGGGATCCAAAGGGGTACGTGCACCCCGATGTTTATAGCAGCAATGTCCACAATAGCCAAACTGTGGAAAGAGCCAAGATGTCCATTGACAGATGAATGGATAAAGAAGATGTGGTGTATATATACAATGGAATATTATGCAGCCATCAAAAGGAATGGAATCTTGCCATTTGCAACGACATGGATAGAACTGGAGGGTATTATGCTGAGTGAAATAAGTCAATCAGAGAAAGACATGTATCATATGACCTCACTGATATGAGGAATTCTTCATCTCAGGAAACAAATTGAGGGTTGCTGGAGTGGTGGGGGGTTGCGAGGGATGGGGTGGCTGGGTGATAGACACTGGGGAGGGTATGTGCTATGGTGAGCGCTGTGAATTGTGTAAGACTGATGAATCACAGACCTGTACCTCTGAAACAAATAATACATTATATGTTAAAAAAAAAAAAAAAGAAGAAGATAGCAGGAGGGGAAGAATGAAGGGGGGGGAATCGGAGGGAGAGACGAACCATGAGAGACTATGGACTCTGAGAAACAAACTGAGGGTTCTAGAGGGGAGGGGGGTGGGGGGATGGGTTAGCCTGGTGATGGGTATTAAGGAGGGCATGAACTGCATGGAGCACTGGGTGTTATACGCAAACAATGAATCATGGAACACTACATCAAAAACTAACGATGTAATGTATGGTGATTAACATAACATAATAAAAAAAAAATATTCTCTGTCTCCCTCTCCTTCTCCCTCTGCTCCTCCCCCCAGCTCATCTGGGTGTGTGTGTGTACACGTGCACGCGCACCTGCTCTCTCACCGTCTCTCTCTAAAAAAACTAAAAATAAAAATTACCCCTTTGCTTTTTTTTATCAGAGTACATTGCATAAGTAGATTTTGGAAAATCTATCTAATACACTTAATATATTCAGTAACAAGAATTCAATTCACTACTAAAAGTGTAAGATAAAAATGGATATGTATTTCCAATCAATTGTAATTTGGGAAGATTTTGTAACATGCATCGCACTCTTATTTAGCTACCATCTTTACAAATTAATTCCACAATTCTTACTTTCAACTGATAATTCATTTATAGTTTGTACTTAGGACATCATTCACCACCTACTTTATTTAACCTCATCAGATTATTATTCCGGAGCCACATAATTAAAAATTATTTATCATTTTAGGGCAAGTTTATTGTGAAATAGGTAAGTGATGTGCTTAAATAACAGAGTATTATGGGAACTTTCAGGCAGACTGGACAATCTCCTATTTTAAAACTCTTCCGATAAAAAAAAAAAAACCACTATATCATTTTCCCTGATATTATGATCAATGAAAAAATAATACCATAGAGGAAAACACTGAAAATAATAAATTTAATTCAAAGAAAAAGGATTTCCTGGTACTTGGCTACCAGATCGGTAAGATCTGCTAAAAATGTAAAAGCTGGGGTGCCTGGGTGGCTCAATTGGTTAAGGATCTGCCTTTGGCTCAGGTCATGATCTCGGGGTCCTGGGATCAAGCCCCACATCTGGCTCCCCACTCAGTGGAGAGTCTGCTTCTCCCTCTCCCTCTGCCCTTCCTCCCTGCTTGTGCTCTCCCTCTCTCTCTCTCTGTGTCTGAAATAAATAAAATCTTTTTAAAAAAAGATGTAAAAGCTGTATAATTTGAGTTCTATTTTCCCCCAAGATAAACATCTACCAGGATATGGGTGAAAACTGTTTGAAGAAAACAAACGAACTGATCTTGTGAAGTTGTCAGCTTGGATTTATATAAAATCAGTAATTTCCAACAAAAAGAAAATGAAAGGAAGTAGCAGATCAGGGCTAATGATTTAGAACACCCACGTACACTGTAATAGGAGTTCTCAGTCTAATACCTTTCAGGATCACTCGATATTTTTTTCTTCATCAAGTAATATAAAGCAAATTATGACTTCACGCCACTCCCAAGAAAAGACATGTGACAATACTGCAATTATGTTTATAAGTAGCACAACACAGAGAAAGTAGGAAACAACAATGGAAATAGAAATAACCATTTTTCCATTAAAGATGATAAAGGGCAAATTATAGAGCTAAAAATTAATCAAATTTTAAGGACATTTCCAATATAGCACTTAACCATTAACTGAGAAGAGAGCAGGCCTTTTCACCAGGATTTACCTCATCAGATCATTCTCATGTATCAAATTAATGACAAAGTGGCAAGCAAAATGAAGCTGTAGCTGTTGAAAGTATTTAATGGAATAAAGGACACTTTCTATCAAATGACTGCTGGAGCTTTTATGATATCAAATAAAGAAAATGATTCCAGAGAAAATAACTAAAATATTTCAGAAAGAAAAAATATTAGAAGATGTCATGTCGAGACGATTAATGGAGAAATATAACACTATTAGATTAGTCATTTTAAAACAAATCACAATTCCGAAAAAGAAAAAGAAGAAGATAGCAGGAGAGGAAGAATGAAGGGGAGTAAGTCAGAGGGGGAGACGAACCATGAGAGATGATGGACTCTGAAAAACAAACTGAGGGTTCTAGAGGGGAGGAGGGTAGGGGGATGGGTTAGCCTGGTGATGGGTATTAAAGAGGGCACGTACTGAATGGAGCACTGGGTGTTATGAACAAACAATGAATCATGGAACACTACATCAAAAACAAATGATGTAATATATGGTGATTAACATAACAATAAAAAATTAAAAAAAATAAAAATAAAACAAATCACAATTCCGAAATTGCACCCTCAAGAAGACGAAATGGCCACATATAATATGGACTCACAAAATTAAAGGAAGAAAATGTACTAAAGGATCTGGGATTATTTGTACTTTTAAAACATTTGGGAACATGAAAAAAAGTGCACTAATTATGGTAGTGGGCAAAGAATTTTGAAAAGTTTTAGAATATACATTTGAATATTTTGGTAAGTACAAAAGAAAGGAGAGATTCACACAGTTTTTTTTTTTTTAATTCCTGTTTGTAGAAAGATCCTGTAGGTTAATTAGACAAGATAGAAAGTATGTTACCTATAAATTAAGCTTTGTCAGATGGAGAAGTTTTGATTTTTCTCAGGAATACGCAACAGGCCAAAGAGCTTGTTGTATTATAACAACTTAATTAGAGGCTGTTTTCAGGTGTGTGAAGCACTTTGGAACCCAGTACATATTTAATGAGTTAAATATATACATAAATGTGATTGTGTGTGTGTGTATACACACATATACATATATGTGTGTGTGTGAGTTTATGCCATAATGGCAAACATTTTAATAACACCAAAATAAACTTAGCTTTTAACTTAGTTCAATTCTAAGTACTTTGGTGGAGCTTTGTGTTAAGAAATTTAAGAAATCAGCTGATGGCCATCTTCTTCTATCCCCCTCCTATTATTCTGATAGTAAATTTGGGGACAGAACCATTTAAAACCAAAAAAATGAACACTCTGTGGAATTATTATTCCCTGTAATACATCTGAGAAATGATGCTATTCATAGTTATAGTAATGATAATGATGGTAATGATAACAGAAGTCCACTATAAGTCTACATTTTCAAGCAATTATGATTACTTTTCAAATTAGGTAAGTGCAAGGACAAAACTTTGGGAGAAATCTGTAATACTACCTAGAAATTTGAGGAAGTATAGTGGCTACAGGTTAATTTTTTGCTTGATAGAGAGCTAATTATCAAGGTGGGGAAAGCAGATCTGAGGCAAAGTCCCAGCTTCAGTGAAAATGCTTTAGACATGGAATCCATTAAATATATCCCAATATGAACAACTGAAATATTACAATATTGCTCTGTAAGGTCTTACAGTGGACACCAGGATGGTCAATGATAAAGAGCCACCATTTAAGTTAATTCCAGGTTATTTAACATAATTCCTCACATTTCACCTTTGACTATACATCTAAACAATGGACTAAAAAAGTTGATGGTAAACTGAAATTATTTTTTAAAGATTTTATTTATTTATTTGAGAGAGAGAGAGGAAATGAGAGAGAGCAGGAGCAGGGGGAGGGGCAGACAGCGAGGGAGAGGGAGAAGCAGACTCCCCACTGAGCAGGGAGCCTGATGGAGGCTTGATCCCAGCACTCTGGGATCATGACCTGAGCCAAAGCAACGCTTAGCCAAACTGAGCCACCCAGGTGCCCCTGAAATTATTTTTTTTTGATATACTATTTGAGATATTCTCTATTACATAGTCTCTTTCAAAATCAGCTTTATCGAGGTATAGTTTATCTACCATAGAATTCAATAAATGCAAATTCAAGAAATTTAACAAATTTAGAGTCGTGCAACCACTGCCACGATTTCATTTTTAGAACATTTCTCTAGCTCCCTCAAATGATCCCATGTGTCCATTTTCAGTAACTTCCTATCCCCATCCCTTCAATTAATAATCTAGCCTCTTCAAATATTTTCCTAAGCCTAAATATTTGACTTACCTACCTCATTAAAATATGGTAATGATCAAAGAAAACAATGCAGATGCTTTGAAAATAGTCGCTATTCACAGGGTATAGTCCTCGAAAGGACTGGAATACCTAGAAAAGCTGGAATATTTACTTTTCACTAATCATTCCTTCTCACGTGAAAAATTTTATTGTGTACTACTCAAAGTATTTTTAAAGCGCTGTGAAGTTCTAAAACTTGGCAGCATCATAAAGCACTATGACAAGATATTGTCATGCTATTATTTTTTTTTTTTGTCATGATACCATTAAGTCCCATTTTTAAAATTGTTCTTGATGATTATGGTATACTTGACTGGTCAACAATTCTTTGGTTTTCATCTTCCTTTCCTGCTATCTTATGGCAAGACGGCAAAATCCATTTGGGGCTTGTCCACTATTTAAAAAAAAAAAAATAGCTCCTAGCACATTTGTCTGGCACGTATTTAGTGACTAAATGTGGTAAATCTTTGTGGAATTGAATAAATTCACCAAATACTTATTGAGGATCTGCTACGCAGTCCTGATCTTTTACAAATTGACTTTTGGTGGGTAGGGAATTGAGGTCCACAGGGAAAACAACAATAACAAAACTAATTAAAAAATAAACAAGGAAGTTTCAGATAGTCATAAATGTTACAAAGAAACTACAGCAGTGCCTGTGATACCAAGTGTCATCTGGGTGTGCATTTTAGATTTATAATTTCACTGTCAGCTATTTTGGGAATAAATATCTGTTTGTATAAGAAAAAAAAAAGAAACAATAGGTTGAATCTAAATTCAGCTTCAAAATATTCAGAGTACTTCAAGAGTCTTCACTGAGACCATAGCATGGCGCAGCTAGCTTCACCTTTTGTATTTAGAATGGGTAGTTTTTCACAACCAGATATGCTATAATTGAACTGCAGGATTAAGATGTACACTTTTGAATTTATAATATAAAAGACATCTATTTCTTTATCATTATACATCCTGTGAGGACATGATACTGTGCCATTTTTTGAAATATAGTCAATGATATGTAGTACATTTCTAATCTTTTGCATCTTCTGTAACACTTGCTTGCAATTATTTCCCACATTATTAAACATATTGAAATGGTAACAGTCATTATAAATTGGCGACTAATCAGTTCTATACGGTAACACACACAGGTAGCATTGCAATGTTAGAACAGATTTAAAATTAATTGTATTATGTTTATCATCATATTTATATTGCTAGGTAAAAAGAAAAGAAAATATTTCTGCCACGCCTATGTGGGGTTTAATATTAGAACCCAAATGTCTGTAATAGATCTCCATATTCTCCTTCTACGGTTAAATTATTCCATTATCACATAAATCCTGAATGAATTCTGCAATGAGGGTTTATACTAATTCATAAATCAGTGAAGTAGGCTGTAAAGTTAGACTGTTCTGAGTCGTTTGGCACTCAAATATGCCTATTTACACTATAAAAGTCTTTTTTTTTATCCTATAATGAAATCTTAAACTTAATCTGATAGACCAAAATCTGCATTTAGATCTTTATTTTTTAAAAGCCATTGGTTTTGATAGTCTGGAATGCTTACATTTAAAAATGGCCAAATATATTTAAACTGAGTTATAAGATTTAGCTTCCATAAACATAGGAAGACCTCAATTATAAATTGTTTTGATGTGTGGCTAATGCAGTCAGCTTAAATTAACAGCTTTCTTTAGTAAAAAGAAGATCCCTCTCTTCTATTTGTCGACGCTAAGTTTTAGCCACATTGCTAATGGGATGGGAAAAGAGATGGCAGGAAGAAACTTGGTCTATAGTGGAACCAGAGTATCCGAAAAGTCCCAGCTTGATGAGTGAAATATAGGAGGGCTTTCTCTATTGATTATGAAGTCCTCTCCTTTGATGATAATCTGTTTCCTAAATTGCCTTGAATTTTTTCCCCTCTACTCATGCACATAAATCTACTATGTGGGAGATGTTGCAAAAGATGGCATCAGGAATCTGCAGGACAAAAGAAATAGTCGAGCCACTGCAATCACCACTAGGCAGCCCACTGCTTCTTGTGGTAATCTTAGTGACGCCATAATATTCTCTATAAAGTGTGCATCATCAATGCTTCATTATACAGAGCATTTCAACAGGTACCCATGTTGGATTTTTCTTACATACTAGAGATTCAAAATTATGAAATTCCTGATATAATTGGAAAGAAAAACTGTAGACTGAAATACCTTCGTAATTTTAAGAACTGCAGACATTAAGGTGGTTATTTGCACATGATTATCTTGGCTCCTACAATCACTGAGAGGCACATCCAAGGTGAATGGCACATTATGATATGTGGAATTAGGGGACAAAGAAGAAGAAAATAAGAAAACCAAGCCAAGTTCATCTTCAAACATCCATGCTGAAAATTCTACTTGCCTGAATTAATTCATTTCTGCAGGAATTCTCAGCTATGTTTCCTCCTTTATTCATTTCCCATAAGAGTAAGGGGACAATCAAAATAGAAGAGAAAGTCACCCCAACTCCCTCCCATTGAAATCTCGACAATGTCATAGGTGTGAATATCAAAGAGTAAGTGGTGAGAAATGTGATGTGAGGAAAAAACTGTAGAACATTTCAGCCATGACCAATAATGAACGCTCTAAAGTCGTTCTCAACCTTTTCCACATGTGAGAACACTCGGGAGAATTTCCAATAATTCTGACAACTGAGTTCCCCCCAGAGATTCTGACATGTGGGTGCACTCTGGGAACTTTTCTTCCAGATCGTAGGTGCTAAAACTAAATCTGTGTTTCAGTATGTTCTGCAGGACACTTAAGGAGCAAATAACTATATTCATGATATGTGTTGCTTTGCAGTTATATAATTTGATGAATTTTTGTACTGTAAAATTGTTCTTGAAGAAGCACTCATTGGTTTTTTTATATTTTAGTCATACTACTTTTGAAATAGTTCTTAAGTTTCTGATTTCTGTACCTAGAAGATAAATTTTTCTATCTAGAAGAATTCCTCCCTTTTGCTTTACTCTATTTGAATCAAGAGGATGTTATTTTAATTTTGTACTTTAATAAAAATCTTGCTTTAAATGGCCTGGTATTGGGCAGTTGATGCTGTGGTTGTACGATCTAAGATTTTGGTTTAAGTGTTACTGACTGAAAAAAAATACTCCGGTCACTGTATGCTCTGATATACTCACAATATGTAATCCTACTGTCTCAAAGGTTAGACTTTACTCCTATGAGCTCGTTACTAAATAAAACAGTAAATATTTTTAATCTGATTTAGAATTGGGAAGGCCCAGTTCTATAATCATAACAGATAACTGATCAATGAACATGCTGAGGCAGTGGGGAGCTCATTTCTGCCCTATAGTTATAAAGGCAAATGTAATACAAGAACCCATCTTGATCTACGTCTCCTTTTATAAATAATAAGAGCATACCTGTTAGAAAGTTATACACATTGCGTATATGTTCGTAATACTGAGAATTTGTTATTCCTGAGAATCTCAATCTTAAAAGGCAGAAAAAGAAGGCTCTAGTAACAGATTTTAATTTGGCAGCAAAACTACCACTGCACCACACGGTGGAGACAGACATCCACAAATCTGTGTGGCCGGTGTGTGACAGGAAATCTGAGCACGTTATTTAAGAGGACCAAATACAGTAATGGCATTCTTTTTGTTTGCCCGGCTTCTCAGTGATACACTAAAACAAGCACTCGGTTTCGGAAAAGGGAAAGCTAAGTCTACCTAATCTTTTAATTAACAATGAACTTAGATGGAAATTTAAAGAAACAAGTTGTTTTGTATTAGTACAAGCCAGGAAAGTTAGCCCCCCATGATATACATTTAGAAAAAATGCCATTTTGGTGGCATTCTTAGTGGCTTCTTTGTCTGGCAAACTCTGCTTATGTTCTTACTTCACAGACAGTCTCTTTACTCTCTACTTGTCTCTTGCAAGAGAGTTTCAAATTGAGCTTCAGGAAATGTAATCCTTGAAGTAAATCTGAATACCTGATAACTCTGTTTGAGAAAACAATTCACTTGCTGTCATCTTAAAATAAAATCTTGGAGAAGAATGTTTTTCTTTCTTTTGGGTGGCCTGCATTTTCCAATATTATATATTACCAGTTGGGGGAATCAAAGTCAAGAATTATCTTGAAAATGCAGGTGCAACCAGAAATGCATGGAAAACGGATTTGCGCTTGTTAGTGCTGTAAAAATCCCCCTTTCCAAGTAGATTTGAAATTTCTTAATTGACTTGTGTGCTGTTATTTGCAAGTATTTTGAACTGTTATAATTAAAAACATTTTTACTACAGCTTTTTTTATTTGAAAAAATAAACAAAACACTTTATATTATGGTATTAAAAACTAGTATGTTATATTCATGTTTATGGAATCCTGCATTCATATCTAAACAAAAAAGAACACTCACAGTCCACAACCTTTTCAACTAAACAAGTTTTTTTTTCCTAAAAGCTCCCATTTGTTTCTAAGACAATAATAGCTATTGCATATCTCATACTTTCATATTGTTACTCATACTTTCATTCTGTAAGCCTTAAAAAAGTTATATATTTTATAGTACAAATGCCCAATTTTAATATGTAATATTTATATTGTTCAAAATTTCCCTTAATTATATTCAGAAATTTATGAGCAGTCTTTAATCAAACATTCCTCCAAGTTTAAGTCACTGAATTAAAAAAAAAAGAAACAACTCTGTTCTGCCTTTAGTTTATAATCATGAAGTTCTTCTCAACTAAGTAATAATTTCCCATTCCTGTCAGGTATTTTTCTAATTGGGACAGTCTTAGGAAGAGTTAATGGTTGAGCACTGGACTAATGTAAGCCTGAAGGAATGCATATACCAGGGAGCTTAAAAGCCTCAACAGTGTTCACAATCATCTCCCATTTACGATTTACACTTGTCCCAGTGAAAAACTATCATGAGGATGCTGTCATCAGGATTCCCCTAAACTATACTTTCTTCAACCCCTGTTGCAATGGTCAATGAGGACACCCTGTGCCCTGGACTTTGTAAGCCTATCAAAACCACCTGTACCCTGCCCCATGTTCTCAGGGACTTTGTGGTCAAACTTTGACAATATGGTAAACTACCTCATGCTATTGTGTATAACGATGCTCTGGGTACCAATCAGACTATGATTCAGTGCACTATAATTGCACCGTAACCATGATCTGTAAATCCAATACTTAATCTAAAAATTCATTTTAAAATGAAAACATTCAGGCTTCTCCACCAATTACTGGGGAGAGGGCCCTTGGGATGGGTAGATAACCTAATGCCCCTCACATCTTAACTTACTTGTCTGAATTATCTGTGGTTATTGGATTCATAAAATGTACCTAAGATTTGAAAAGTAGTTACATTACCTTACTACCAGAAAATTCCAAAGATATTGAAATAAATAATACCTATTATACTTTACATATATTTAAAGTTATTAAAAAATAGAAATATAGCATTTAAAAAACTACTTTCCAAGGTGGAAGTTAATTTAGATATGGCGTCAATTTATTCAGTATAAAATTAACTTAGACTTATTTTCATTATTATTTTAACTCTCATTTTAGAAAAACTGCTTTAGCATATTTCATAATTTGGATTGAACAGAGTGGGATGTGTGAGTACTTGTGAGTATATATGGTATGATTACCAGTAATAAATGCAAATTTACATCTCAAATTTTTTGCTATCAACTACCTATGAAACATCACATGTAGAACAATATAGAGACCATAAGACTTATGATTCCAAAATAACAAAGATGAGTTGATAATAAAATATTTGAGACTGCATTTCTAATGGCACCTTAAAAATACCTTCTTTACAATTTACATTCTTAAAAGTTTCCCTCTAGCTTAAGTATAGTTTGAAAATAGTGATTAACAGCAGACTTCCAAATGCTATTTCCCTGCCTTGTAAGTGTCTCTATTTCAAATTCCTCTATTACATACTTTAAAAAATAAATCTTAAGAGTGTTAACCTAGAGGTCTTTTTCCCTCCTACCTCCAGACAGTCAAATCAGTCAATCAAATAACCCTCCGTACAACTAGTTGACTCAATTTTAACTTAGAAATTCAGCAATGTCCTGTTCCGATAACACACCAAGTAACAGTATCTCATTCCCAGTTTACTTGCCTGGGCTTCTTGAGGCATCTGAGCTGCGTCCACTTTGTCAGCAATATAAGCTGCCAACTGCTTGTCAATGGAGGAAAGGGACTCCTGAATTAAGTGCAAGGATTTTTCGATCTCCTGGGCCGACTGGATGCTCTGCTCAAGCAACTTTTGCCTCCTCACGGCCTAAAGAATAGAAGGAAGAAGGAAGCAGTTCAATGTTTACTCACAATAGTTTTCCTGCAATCCTGCCACAAAGGAAATGAAGATTCTAGACTCCGTCATAATCACCTTTTTGTAAGATAGATTTCGCAGCTTCCTGCCACTCATTCAGCTCCGCTTATAAAAATAAAAATAAGAATAAGAAATAAGAATTAGCACACAGAACTACAGGATCCGGAATCTCTGCAGGACAAAAACCACAGAATTATGTATATCAAGGAATGAGGCTGGGAAAAAAAAAAAAAAAAACAGTAGTGAAATCATCTGCGTCGTTGCAATCTGTCGTTCTCAGGCCGAATGTTCCTCCTGATCTCATTATATAGTTCAAGAGATTTGGTTTACTTAGAATAGGGTCATCGTCATCACAATCCAATTCAAGATGGATAATCCACTTCCACCAGTGAGACACATATACAATCTGTTCAGAATCAGCTCCTTTCAAAAAGAGAATTCCAACAACCATCTGGTTACGGATTTATTTTAAATACGATTTCTACCAGTTTTGCATGGGCTTCCCCCCCCCCCCGTTTTCTTTCACAATTTGGATTATGGAAATCACTTGTACAATTGGATCTGTGTTACTGCTGAACTGGAACAAATAATAAGTATCCTAATACAGCTGCAATTAATCTTGATTGTTACTATAGGTATGATTAAGGTAATTTAACACTTTCCAAATATAAATAGCATGCTGAGCAGCCTGCACAGTCTCCCTTCAAGGACCTGTTCACCTTTAGAAGAACAGTTCTATAAGTGAGGACTGGGACAAGCAACTTACTGAGAATTCCTTAAGTTACGCATCACAGCAAGCATCTGTCTGTATTATATGATGTGCAGACATGATTTTCTGGTATAGGAGAACTACCTGTCCCACAGACTATGAGCGGGGTTTTAAAAATGACCCCGCTTGTGAAGAGCACAGCGTAATATTGTCACATCACTATCCTATACACCTGAAGCTAATGTGACACTGTGTGGCAACTACACTTCAATAAAAAATATAAAAAAAAACATAAAAAATAATATATAGTGGGCTCTTTAGCTTAAAATGTATTAGAAATGCCATTATTCTTTAATGAAGCCAACTTGGAACATAGCATTACTCAACTATGACTAAAAGCTAAAAGAGCTGCTAAAAGAGCTGCAAGTCTTACACTACGACACGAGTGGGAGGGCATTCTTGGTATTTCTACCTGGATCATAAATCGTTCTCAGGATTTTGCCTTAGCCTTTCCTTTCTTCTCATTCCACCCACACCTCTAGTTTCGGTTAGCCCTCTTTCACTCACAACTCTCAACTCAGTCTCCGGTCCAGATTTCCCCCTCGATCTCCACACGTGCATATATATATTGCCCTTCTTGAACTCGACAATTCTACTTGGACATCCCACAGCAACCAAAACAACAGCATGGCCAAATATGGACACATTTTGGGGCCCCTTCTCATCTACTTCCTACCTCCCCAACTTGCTTTTGCTCTTGCTCTGTATTTTTCCCCATTTCAGAGACTGGCAATTATTCACTGATTTATTAGGCATGATTCTGGATATTTCCTCTTCCTCTATCATGTCCTTCACCATTTTGTGTTTAATCAATCAATTCCCAATCATTTCTTCTACCTCCTAATATTTCTTGATTCCATCCTTTTCTCCTGCCCACTGTCATTACTCTACTTGGGGTCATTACCATCTCTTGCCTCAAATACAGTACAGGCTCTTGGCTGGTATCCTACCCTATCATTGCCCATCTGTGACACATCTATAGTATATTCTTCCTAAAATGAAATGGTGGTCCTCTGTTTAAAATCCTCTAGTGAGTATTTATTTTCCTGAGGATAGATGCAATACTCTTTAATATGGCTTTAAAGTCCCTTCATAGTCCCTGCTGGACATAGTCCTTGCTCGAGCTACAGAGAAATTTTATTTTTCATTCCCCAGCATACATTATGTCTTTCTTGATACTTGGTCTTTTTATTTTTTTAAGATTTTATTTATTTATTTGACAGAGAGAGACACAGCGAGAGAGGGAACACAAGCAGGGGGAGCAGGAGAGGGAGAAGAAGGCTTCCCACCGAGCAGGGAGCCCGATGTGGGGCTTGATCCCAGAACCTTGGGATCATGACCTGAGCCGAAGGCAGACGCTTAACAACTGAGCCACCCAGGTGCCCCTTGATACGTGGTCTTAAACATGCTACTCCTTTTTCCTCAAACAATTCCACCCCAACTTCCTTTTATTGGCTAATTTACCTTTATCCTTTAACTCTTGGAAACTTGGGTATCTCCCTCACCAGGTGGCTGTCCCTGACACCCTATGTTCTCTCTTGTACTTTGTATTTCTGGCTCAATATGTATCACACCATATTGCATTTTCCCATTAATTTTGTCCTCTATTTCAGACTTTAAGTGCCAATAAAATTAGAGACTATGGCTGCTTGTTCACTGCTCAATACCAGCTCCTAGAAAAAAAGACCAATACTTTTGTTCATGACTGAATAAATGGTGTAACAAGGTTTTTTAGTGGGGAAAACAGAGAAGTATTCAAGTAGTCAAAAAATTGGATTTAGAAAAGAAATTGGGAAAAAAGACGCATCCTTTGGAGAAGTCCTTCCTGTGTTTTTGCTTTATTTTGGTGTTTTTGTTTTATTTTGGTGTGTTGTGTGCGTGTGCTTGGAATTAAAACTATCAGAATAGGAAAAAAAAATAAAAAATAAAGAAAAGTATCGAGAATAGGATGGAACATTATTTACAGGAAACTTTAGTCTACTTATATTAAAATACTTGCTACAAATCAGTGACCAAGACCTTGGCCTGTAATCTAATTCAAATGCAGTTTCCCCTTTCTTCAGTCAAAACTTCAACGAGAAGCTACATCACATCATAATTCAGTTAACAGTGCTTATGGCTATAATCAGAGCTGTCTGTATTTTACAGGAGAATGTCTGTAGCCTAGCCAGACTTTCTCCAGAGAAATGGATCCCTAATGATAAAATTTCACCATTGTGACAGGTGGCTGGAGAAACCTTCCAATCACAGCATGTAGTAATTGCCTACTCAGGCATTGTTTAAATCTGGTCCTTTATCTGACTAAAGGCAGAAACAACCTACTCTCCTGCACACATCTGTAGAATTTTCATATAATTGAATAGGATATAACACAGCATAATCTTAAACCGCCTATCTAGCCTCAAAATTATGTTTAGAAATCTAACCTTTTCTATTCATGAGATTCTATGGATTGAAATAAATGAAATGACCTAAGAGATGATGGCAGAGTTGACCTCAGGTAGGTTGGGTCTTTGCTTGGCCTGGTAGTCAGTAAGGGAGACCAATACACATGGATTCTTTGATCATCTCAGGGAGTGAAAAGCCCTGATGTCAATCTAAGCCTGCAAAACTCTTTGAACTAATCATGGCATAAGCTGCCTTCTATTTCTAAACATCTTATTAGGCAAACCTTGATGGGGGGCCAGGCCTGTGGATTTTCTAGGACCCTCTGGTCACTCGACCTGCGCTATCTCATTGAACAGAGTGGGTAGGCAGTCCCAAACCAGACTCAGATTTTTGTTGCTGGTCCAGACTATAGCTTAACTATTTTTTTAAAAAGATTTTATTTATTTATTTGACAGAGAGAGAGAGATAGCGAGAGCAGGAACACAAGCAGGGGAAGAGGGAGAGGGAGAAGCAGGCTTCCCGCGGAGCAGGGAGCCTGATGCGGGAACGGATCCCAGAATCCCGGGATCATGACCTGAGCCGAAGGCAGACGCTTAACAACTGAGCCACCCAGGCGCCCAGACTATAGGTTAACTATTGTTTTAAAATGTTATACCATGCCTTCGGCAAACTCTCTTATCAGTAAGATGAATCATACAGCTAGACAAAAACAACAAATATGAGGAGAGTTACAAAGATATTGAGAGGCTGGCCATCAACAACAAAAATACAAAAGTAAAAAAGGGAATCCTAATGATGGTTACCAAGGAAATAGCATAATGAAAAAAATTTTATTTCGGTTTTCAGAAAAATTCAAGGAAAACTAAGTTAAACTAAGCAACATACATGGAAATATATTATTATTTCCTCGAAGTACTCTAGAGTATAAAATCAAAAACTGACTTTTGTTGGCAATGGACAGTTGTCTCCACAGCGAATTGTTTTTTACATTTCTATTTTATTAAATAATAAGCTTTGTGCCCCAAAATTACAAACACTTAGCAATATGGCTAAGAAACTGTGGAATAACGAATTTTTCATTCTGGTAGAATAAATTTCTCATGTGAAATAAAAACCGGGAATTTGAACCAAAATAAATGTATTTAAATATGAATGCAGGCTTAAAGATAGAAAAAAAAAAAACATTTCACATGTTATCCGAATAACTTTTTACAAATCATCATTCATTAAAGGAGCTATATGTCCTCGCTATACTTATTAAAGGCTCTATAAAATATAATCATTTTTATTTCATTTAATGCTAGGTAAGATCATGACTGCAAATGAATTAGGAATGTGGGTGTTCTCGCTATTAAAATAGGACTTTCTGAGACATTAGAAAGATACATTTCAGGGTGCCTGGATGGCTCAGTCGTTAAGCATCTGCCTTTGGCTCAGGTCATGATCCCAGGGTCCTGGGATCAAGCCCCGCATCGGGCTCCCTGCTCAGCGGGAAGCCTGCTTCTTCTCCCACTCCCCCTGCTTGTGTTCCCTCTCTTGCTGTCTCTCTCTGTCAAATAAATAAAGTCAAAAAAAAAAAAAAAAGAAAGATACATTTCCCTTACAGTTAACCTTCCTAGCCAACAGCAAATACTTATTAAGCACAAAATATTTTGCAGAATCGAACTATATACATAGTCTCTCACTATAGGAAGATAACAACCAAACTAGAAAAAAATCTAGTAGAATGCAAGGATACAATATTTTTCAGCCTAAGAAAGAAGAAAAACAAATCTATACTTTATGAGTAAAAATTGCCAGAAAAGTGTTTCTGTCCAAAATTCCCTTATACTGATGTACTGATGGAATTCTTCTCTTGGTTACATACCATACCAATTAAAAGTACATATCTATATATCTCTCTCTATATATTTGCTAAAATAGAAATTCCTGAGAAATTTAATTCACTATATAGCATGAGTTAGTTTGAGGCCACAAAAATAATTTTCTTCCAGTATCTGTGGGATCTAGGGTTGGGAATGGGAGAGATTTTGTCATTATTTTGTTTCTTCTTTTAGGAGTATGTGTGATTGTTTTATTTGCTTTTGCTTTCTGGCAAAAAACTGGGGAAAGACTTGATGCCTGGATCTAATTGTGGAGGAGGTTTTCACCAGGAAGCCCTTTGCTGCGGAATCCCTTGTGAAGGGGTGTAAGAGTGTTACAAGTCTTGCAGAATGGAAAACACGAGTGTGCAAAAGATGCACTTTAATGTCTTAGCATCTTTCACAAACCTTTTTTTAATCCAATTACTCAATAAATATTTCTTGGTTGCTTACTACATGCCAGGCCAAGGGAGCTCTCAGTTTTGCTTTGTAAATTGCACACAAGATACAGGGTTAACATTGTAAAATTTATCCTTTCATTAGCCCTACCTAAAAAAGGGATTCTTTTTAGTGGGCTGAGATTTCGAGAGACACTTGCTTTTCAGAAGTCCAGACTGTGGATTTTCTCACCGATTCTTGCCTATTCCGCTTCAATTTTTGGAAACAAACACACACACAAACAAAAAAACTTCAGGCTCTGTGACAACGAATTACCTAGGGATTCTCTAAATTGTTCATTAAAATTTCTAGGACAAAGGAAAGAGATGTCAGCTCATTAAAAAAATGGAATACGGTTTATGATCACTTTGTAGTAAAAAAATACATTTATTTACTGTTTATAAGTATTTGTCATTGAGACTAGACATGTAAAATAGTTTGACTTTCATCATTGTCTTATCTTCTTTTCGCTAAGCAATGAAATAGAATAGGCATTGTTCAATTAGGCCTCATTTCCTTGAGTGATTTTAGTAGTAGATGAACTCAAGAAAACTATTTCTCAAATTCTGATGCAAATAAAGCAGCTACAAATTCTTGCAGTTTCTGCTTGAGGGAGAGCATTCATTGGTCCCATATTGAATGCCACTACCTTGCACAAAATAGAACAATAACGAGTTAAGAAGTGTTACGGACAGTGGCTGGAGGGTGGGAGTCCTGTAAGAGATGTGCTAAAACCAAATCCTATTCCTCTGGCTCTTCAGAACTTAACATGGAAACCAGAGAAGCCACTAATGTGCATTATTTAACAGCCTCACCTCACTGCACATACAGACTGTCCTTCATCAAAAAGTTCTATTTTCTGGAGTCTCAAGTTCAATGTGCCAATAAATTAATGCAACTATTTCCTTTTAGTTTTCCTTTGTCACTTATTAAGAGGTTGTAATTTATTCAAATACCAAGTAAGAATATTCAATTTGACTGAATTATTTTGGTGAGTTATTTGAGAGCATTTTTTTATTGAAGTACAGACGACACACAATGTTACCTTAGTTTCAGGGGTACAACATAGTGATTTGACAAGTCTGTACTTACGTTATGCTACACTCCTCACAAGTGTAGTTACCATCTGCCACTATACAACGCTATTACAGTACCATTGATTATATTCCCTATGCTCTACCTTCCGTTCCCATGACTGATTTATGGCATAACTGAAAGCCTGTACCTCCCCTGCCCCTTCACCCATTTAGATTAGCTGTATCCTCCTAACTCTTATGCAACTTATAAGCTATTCTTAGTCTTGAACTGAAAACAGTGAGTCCTAAGTTCCTCTTGTTCTAAGAGATGGAAATAAGTCTTTTCTAAAAACTTAGGGATGACATCTAATTACCAACTTGGACTCTGCTTATGCAGCTGAATGCGTTATTTGCTTTCTACCTAAGTATAAAAGAAAAAAAAAATTGGATATGATGGCAGAGTGATGCAAGGGAGCAGCCTGTACTTCCTAAAGCTTGGTGTGGCAGAAACGTTTCCATAGGTCAAGTAGACAGTGAAAAAGGCAGCCGTGTTTGAGTTGTCTAGCAGAAACACTGCTTAAGGAGCAAGAGTACTCCATGATGAAGAGGCTTGAAGATATTTTCACTAAGCATGTTTTTCTTGTTAAAGAATTTGGAAGACAGAAGAGCTTTTATAAGACCACTTAAAGAGCCTACACTTGCACCCTCCAAAAAGTCAATACTTGTGTCCTTGTTATATCATGAACACTACGAAAATGCTAGTTAACAGGAGACATTTGCCGACTTTCCTTCACTCCTACTTCTCAGGCCCATGGAGAATAATGGGACCCAGATTAGGTAAGGAAAAGTGATGGTGGTATAGAGAGGAAACTGATCACTCTTCCCTTTAACTGCAGGTCACTTAGGCCATAGTTTAAGATTGAAATGGAAACAGTAGAATAACATTGAACTAAATATGAGATTGAAATTTCAAGCTGAACTAAGACGGCTTTAACTTTTTAATTTCACAGAGCCTGGAAAGCAATGGGATCTATTCAGGATGCCCGTAAGAAAAATGAAACAACCATCAACTTGAAGCAAAATGTTTCATGTTTCTGTCCTACCTGGTTCAAACTATACAGCAAACTACTGTCATAGTCAATGAACTCAACACTTGATAAACTGAGGTAGAGGCAGAGAATAAAAGATGGATATAAGGAACAGTTGGAATGTGGCCCAGGGAAAGGTAAGAAATGGTTTCTGGAAGGTGTGAAGAGATAAATAATGAAGGGCCTAGGAACTATCTTTGAAACACTGAGAATCATGGTAGCGTGGCATGATTAGAAGGCTTATAAAGATAGAGCAATGCCACTGGCTTATACAACAGTCAGCAAATTTCACATTTTATACCTATCTAGCAAGGTTATCAGTATGGACTCCTGCTGCTATCAAATGCAACACTTTGCCTACTGATGAATAATTTCAGTGAAGAGCCTGTTAAACTTTCCGAAGGATAACTTCAAAGTCTTTAAGGAGGCATAGCATGGCATGGCCTGAAAATGTCAGGAATTATTTAAGGAGCACTAGGAATGTTCTATTTGTCTCACAAACACATTCTCTCAACTTTTAGTTGTTTAGAACTGACAGGAGGACATCCTCAAGGAAAGTGAAACTTGAGGAACACCCTGGACATCACTGTAGACTCGGACCTCTTTAGGGTTAATGAGAAAAAAAAAATTCATTTTTCATGATTTTGTATGGTGAAAGGAAAATAATAGATCCTCACAGAGTTGCATGTAACATTTCCAGATCGTTAGGTGTGCTTTCAGCAGGCTGAGGAAATGCTTCTCAAAAGGAATCCAGGCAGTCTTTCCCACGAGGAATTAAATGGAGATTTTAAAAATAAAGCAGAGGGGAGAGGAGAAAATTTATAGCAGGAAAGACAATTTACAACTGCTCACTGCCTCAGCAACCATCAAAAGTCTCACTTTGTTGCCTTTTTTTATTTTCAAATTAGTCCTACTTTTTCCAAAAGGAGGTCCCACACAGTGTTCCTTGGACAAGAAAGACCCCCCAAAAAGCCCCATAAACCAAAAACCAAAAACAAAACTTTGTTGATTTAAGCCACTCTAGATTTAACTCTTGCGGGGAATTCTGGCACGATTAGTTCTGTGGCATGTTTATTAGCATACGTGACAGGCTACAAATAATTACAAAGATGTACACAAGTGTTTTGTATATATATTCTTTAAATATAAAAGAATGTTGCATTATTTATAAGGGTCACCTAGAGTTGTTTTTGTTAAGGTTACTTGGTTTCAAACCACTGGGTAGAAAAAGCCCCAAACCACGTGCATGGAGCTGCCTAAAATTTCCTTTACAGGTAAAGATTATAAATGTTAAAACTACTGGGGCCATGTTTAGTTGGAACTTCATCTGTTTCAGGTTTCTGCAGGTCACTGAAGTTCTTCTGTGACCTCTGAAGGAAGCACACTTGAAAGCAATGTTTGGGAATCACTTTATCAATGGAACTTGACATCAGAGAGCCATCACTTTCAAGTAAAGCATTGATAGAATGGTCAATGAGCTGTACAGTGATATATCTAAGATATTTCTGGATGTTTTCCGCATCCATTCATCTTCATGGGTAGACAAATGAAATTGGTCTTCCACCCTGACAGGAACAAACCGATGCATTATTTCAGCTTCAAAAGGAAGTGCTGGAAGTATCATACAGTAAATCTAGAAGGAATCTACAGTGTTCATCTCCCAGCCTTTTCAAGGTAACTTCAGAGACCTGCCTGGTCAGCAAAGCTTCTCTGGTGTAATGGCAAGGTGCTCTCTGATCGCACATGTGGTCATAATATGAAAGTCTAAATGTTAGGCAATTAATAATTTACTGATATTGTAAATAATTAAAATATCATAGAGTATTGTCCTGATACAGATGAGTGAGACAGAATCGGAGCCTAGGGATAAATTGGGTCAGTGTTGAGACCACACGCGTAAGTAACACACAGAGTCTAGGTAAGAGTAAAAATCCAAACCTTGGGGTAAAACCAAGTTGTAGAACAAAGCAATAAGTAGAGGTCAGAAACACAAGTCAGAATGTAGCCACTGAGAAACTTAGTTGATTTCTGGCAATTGCTTCTATTACCCCAGGAAGTCAAAGACGCAGCGACTTTTCCATAATTCAAGTATAGGTAGGGAAAAGGCAAGGTGCCACAATTTAAAAAACTGTAGCTGGTGCTTCCAAGTTGAGGTATGCAGGTCATCACCCAAGTAGAGAAAGCCTCTAGTGACAGAGAACCCATGAGACCAACTGTATATAGACTGGTAGTTGTGTCAACTTATCATTGAACGACATGCCACTTGGTGCTCCTTACATAAGGGCAGTAATCTCCAGCCAACACAGCGATGTAACAGAGATCTCAGAGTGGAAGACCTTTTGGTGCTAGTCAACTTCTCCACTCGGGAATTCAGACCCTCAGGATAATGAGCAGACACATGGTTTCTGGTTTCCTGGACTTGAGATGATGTGTGAGAAGCACATCTGTCGCACCACCTTTTACAGAGCAGCTAAGGATGGCCACAAGGGTTGCCTATAAAACAGATTTCAATCTTCGGTCAGGTAGTCTCAAATGTAGCCCCAATAACCTGAAATGGTTCTTTCCTGATGTACGTTGGACATCGGTGCAGGATTTCTTTTACTGTGATGGAGGCCCATAATGGTCTGACGCTAGTGTTCAGGTTCTCTTGAAATAAAATGCTCTAGACTCTGTTGACCTATATGGTCAATCATCAGTGGAGTTCAATTATACTCAGACTGTGGACTAGAAGTAGTATCTGAGAAACTGGAAAACTTCTCTCCTGGGATGTCTGGGATGATCCTTTTTAATCCTTTCCATATGCATGAAGATTAAAAATATTTATTTATCACACATACTCCAGATGATTGCCATGGTTCTGAATAAGTTGAAGTGCAAGACAGAGTGTGTTCAGGGCTTCCTGTCACCCCACTCATTCACACCACACTGAATAATTCCTCAGATCTAGCTGAGTAGCTGCAATGAGCACTATTTTGTCCTAAGGTTATTACAAGGCTTCCCGATCTTTTGTTCTCCATGTAGCTAAGATAGACAAGACTGCAGATTTGTAGCAAGGAATTACTGCCGGGGTCTGTGGCTCTGATAGGATTCATTTGGCTGGGCTGTGCACCTTGAACAGCAGGAACAAGATGGAGTGAAAAGCTGCATTTCCTTTCGCTTGCCAAATAGGCTGTACAATTCCCGAGCAGTACACTGGGAGTACAGAAAGAAGACTCCTGCGTGTGGATATTAAGCATGGGAAACATAAACACTGGCAAAGAGGTGCATTGCACTCAATTCTTTGTTGGAGACCAGGGTCATCTGTCACTGAATGCTCTTGTGAGATACTAAGCTGACTGAAAGAGACATAAACCATTTTCCGACCTCCTCTTACCTCTATCTCCTCTCCCCAGTGGCACCTTACCATCATCTGGACATGAAAACCATTTTGCTGGAGCTGTTTTAAGTGAGAGAGGAGCAACCAGCGTTCAGGTGGTGGGCACTCGCTTGCAGCGTTCTTGCACTTGTCATAAGTCAGATACAGCTAAAGATTAAGTTGCGGACAATATCTACCACAGCCATGAAGGACTGCATAGTGTCTTCCAAACTGGTCCAACGGGGAATGTCTGTTCCATCTAGACTTTGGTCTAGGAGGAAGAGAGGTGTAGCATATCGGGGAACAGAGCAATGCACTTTCCATGCCATCAGCAGTTTGCTGTGGCAGCCTGGGAAGTACTCATTCTACTCCAGCAGGGAAATGTAGCCTTGAAGGAGAACTACTCTTTTCCCCTTCTTTTTTTTAAGATTTTATTTATTTATTTGGGGGGAAGAGAGAGAGAGCCCACACAGGAGGGGAGGGGCAGAGGACGAGGGAGGAGCAGACTCCCCACTGAGCAGGGAGCCCCATGCAGGGCTCGATCCCAGGACCCTGGAATCATGACCTGAGCTGAAGGCAGACACTTAACTGGCTATACCACCCAGGCGCCCCTTATTCCCCCCCTTCTTGGTTTACTTGTTCAGGAGTCGAAAATGAGCTTCATCTCTGAAATAAAGAGATCACTCAGCTCTAATGAGCAGCTGATGGACATGAAAAAGGTAATGGTCCACATTAGGAATGAATCTGAGGCATAGGGCACCCTAGTAAAGGGGACTGCCTTAAACAATTCATGCTCAGGTAAGGGTCAAGTCCAGAGTTCTCAAACCTAAATAATCATCAGACTGTAGAGCAAATTTTCAAAATACTGTTCCCAGTCTCAACCAGATTCTACTGAATTAGAAAATCAAAGGGAACTGGGAGGGAGTATGCTTAAAGTTCCTAGACTCTTCCATCTGTGTGATTTTGATGACTTGCCAAATTTGAAATGAATTATCAAGAATTAAATTTGAAAGAAAAGATGCAAAAAGAATTATATAATAACAGTTAAATGCAATTAATTGGGCTCACAACGGAAAAGAACAAAGGGCAGAGTACTATTAAATTAGTCATTTCTCAATGCAGATAGGAAACTTGGTAAGGGAGAGGCAGTAAAGCAATTCTCCAATTTTAGTGAATACTTTGAAGGAAATTTTCTAATGAATATTTACATTCCTATGACTTAAAAAAACAGCTTGATGAACTTGAAAATATTTTTGTTCCTCATTTCATATATAAATTGCCCTGATATACTAGAATACATTGTAAAAATATGTTCTTGAATGTCCCTCTCCCATTTCCTTCTTTAAAAAAAAAATGGACAAATAATTTCAGGGCACAGTTACCTAAATATTAAAGAAGAGTTTTGATAATTCAACTCAGAAAGTCTATGAAGTGGCTTGAAAAGAAAAGAGTTTTAAAAGGGGCTAGAGTGGTCAAAGGAAGATGGATGAACTAGATGGACCTATAACTTGAGAATAGTATTCTATGTTATAGGAAGTAAATATTTGTTGTAAATTATAATGGGTCATAAGTGAAAGCTATATACAGCTTTCATTAAAAGAAATCAGAGAGGGAGACAAACCATGAGAGACTCTGGACTCTGGGAAAAAACCTGAGGGTTACAGAGGGGAGGGAGGTGGGAAGATGGGGTAAGTGGGTGATGGGTATACTAAGGAGGGCACATGTTGTGATGAGTACTGGGTGTTATATGCAACTAATGAATTGTTGAACACTACATCAAAAACTAATGATGTACTATGTGCTGGCTAACTGAACATAAAAAAAGAAACAGAAAAACTCCAGGAGTTTTTATGAAAATGTACACAGATAATAAAATTAAAAGAAAAACCTCTACTCAACAATTCATTCCTAAAATGCTAATTTACCAACCCATACTACAGATCTAATTTTTGTAATTGACCAATTTTTAGGCCTTAACATACTATTTTTTAAGATTTTATTTATTTGACAGAGAGAGAGTGCAGAAGCAGGGGAGTGACAGGCAGAGGGAGAGGGAGAAGCAGGCTTCCCTCTGAGCCGGGAGCCCAGTGCCGGGCTCTATCCCAGGACCCTGGGATCATGACCTGAGCTGAAGGCAGATGCTTAACCGACTGAGCAACCCATTAAGTGACTGAGCCACCCGGGTGCCCCCAGATTTTTTTTTAAAAGATAGATTTATTTATTTATTTGTTTGTTTATTTATTTGTTTGTTTTAGAGAGAGAGAGAGAACACACAAGCTGGGAGAGGGGCAGAGGGAGAGAGAGAGAAAATCAGACTCTTCACTAAGCATGGAGCCTGACATGGGGCTCAATCTCATGCCCAGAGATCAGACCTGAGCAGAAATCAAGAGTCAGATGTGGAACCGACTGAGTCACTCAGGTTCCCCAGATTTATAGATTAACTCCTTCTTTTGCTATTCCAATGTTAAAGGAAGGAGTTCAACTACCAAATTATAAGAAATTTAAGGGTGAGATATGTTCATACTCATTTATAAATATTTTAATGCCCTTCCCAAAGCAGAAAAATTTACCTAGAGTGAGTATATAATACTTAAATATTAATTAGGTAGTAAAATAGAATGCATGTATCTGTGTCTGTGTGTGTATGTATATATACATATACAGAAATATAAATATACATACATATATAAATATATGCAAACATACATATGTATGTGTGTGTTGATGTGTCCCTTTGTCTCTGTATCCAAAAAAAGCTAATACGTTATAGTTGGATACATACAGATAAGAAAATTTTAACTATCTTTTTTTGTTTGTTTTTTATTTTTTTTATTTTATTATGTTATGTTAATCACCATACTTACTATCTTATAAAACATTTCAGAAATGTCAATGCAAATAGCCAAGAAAACACTATTTATTGAAGCAGGGCAAATTATATTTAAAGATAATGATAGAATTACTACTTACAAAAATAATAAATAAGTACATCTCCATGATTCATAGTGATTAAAATAAGAATGAAACATATTTCCAACAACCTTTGTTCTTGTGAAGGTTACATAATATTTTAGTTCCTGTGTTTATAAAATAGAGGGGAATTAAATTCAAAATACAAGATGCATGCTAAAATATTAATAAAATCAAGAATCAAGGTAATTCACGTTAATTGATGGAAGGTAAAAGAAGATACCTTTCTCAGATAAAAGAAGATACAGCACATAGAGAAAGAGAATAATTATTTTCTAATCGAAAAAATAAAAAGGATATACTGTCTTGTCTGTTTTTCTTACATTAATTAGGGCTGGACTACAGGGTTTATTATCTATGTGTAAGCATTATACAGGTGGGTTTCCCCCCCACCAGAAATATAATCATTCTTGTCCAATTATTCAATTAAAATTATTATGAGAACAACTATGAGCATAGTCTACTACTCAGCTCAAAAAATGAAGTCATCTTGAACACAGATGTTGGCATAACAGTCTGCTTATGGTGCAATTTTTTAAAAAAAAGATAATAGTTTTATCACAGAGCATTCAACCTAGAAGACTCAAGAATATGTGCTATGGTGAGCACTGTGAATTGTGTAAGATTGATGAATCACAGACCTGTACCTCTGAAACAAATAATACATTATATGTTAAGAAAAAAAAAAAGAAGATAGTAGGAAGGGAAAAATGAAGGGGGAGGGAATTGGAGGGGGAGATGAACCATGAGCGACTATGGACTCTGGGAAACAAACTGAGGGTTCTAGAGGGGAGGGAGTGGGGGATGAGTTCGCCTGGTGATGGGTATTAAAGAGGGCATGTATTGAATGGAGCACTGGATGTTATACACAAACAATGAATCATGGACCACTACATCAATAAGAAAAAAACAAAGACTCAAGATATCCAATATCCTTTCTTCCACTCTAAGGAAAAAAAGCACCAAAATCAAAACAGGAAAAAATGTAATTCTAGAAGCTATATCCATTATTAACACACTAAGAATTGATTTTTTTTTTAAATTCTACCTTTCAAAGTACTATTTATCATTGGTTAATCATACTCAGCAAAATGTTTTTAAACAATTTTTCTGTAGAAATGCATCTAATCCTCTAACTTCTAAAAAAATTTGAAAGCAATTTAGGCCTAAAATTAACCAAACACATAAAATGACAACCAGGTCTGGCATCAGGGTCACAATGACCTGTGCAGTCATGCTTAGAAGGTCTCCACGCTTAGAAGGTCTCATGCTTGCTTTGATGACCTGCTGTCACTATCTTGAAATTCTTAATTTTAGAACAAGAACCTTGCATTTTCTTCATGTACTGGACCCCATAAATTAAGCAGTTGATCCTAATTATAATAATTTGGGGAAAATGGCCAATAGCTGTAATACTGAAATAAGAATGCAAGCTGATTGGATAAGGCAAAGAAATAAATTTAAGAAAAGCATGAAATTCAAATTAGAGGCACCAGGACACAGCGACCTACTAATGGAGGGAAAATGAGGACCAAATGAATGACTTTCAAATGTGAATATAATTGGAAAATAAGATCACAAACACCAGTCTTTGAGTTGTTTCAGGATCCAATCAGATTCATCCTGGAGACACTGCCTGAAGACAATGGAAGTAGAAGTACCTTTCCTTTTGATTGTCCATGTGTCTGTATGTGGGTAGTTGCGAAAAAAAAATTATTTTGTAGAAAACTGTGGAAGAAATTTGCACATCTGTTTACACTGCAAACCATTTTGCTGACTAATACTTTGTCTATGATATCATTGGCTAACACTTCTGTTTATTTTAAATTGATCTTTACAACAGACGAGCTCATACTGCAAATGCTTTCCACTCTTAGTTCTTTAGAGGTACCAGTTCTCTATTCTCCCATCCCTACTTCTTCATATCATCAACACTATACGACCTATAAAAGATGCAGTTTCCTCTGAGGTATGGAGTCTTTCATGAGTAAACTTTCTCAGCCTTAGTACTCTTCAAAATATCTTCGTATTAACATAATTCACTCTCTTCCACTTTCAAAGTCCATCTTTCCGTTTTTGCTCATATACCCTTTCCTGTAAGACCTTGCTTTTACATGTTAAATATGTTATCTCTATTGGATTTTTCCTCACATTACAAACATGTTTAAATCTTCACTGTCCTGAAAGTCAATAAAGTACCTTGTCTGTCCTATTACTCAAGTTACTGGCCCTTCTCTCTTTTATTTCCCTCACTGAACATCTTTTTTTTTTTTTTCACTTTCAAAGACATGCTAATTCTCTTTCATCCCCAGCTTTATTGAGATATAATTGGCACATAACATTGTGTAAATTTAAGACGTACAAAGTGTTAGTTTGATACTTATAAATTGCAAAATCAGTGCTACCACAGTATTAGCTACCACCTCCATCCTGTCACATAGTTACCATTTTTACATCCTGAAGAATACATTTACTGCCTCCACTTTACCACTGACCATTTCCACTTTTACCTCAATTTAACCTCACAGTTGCCCCTCCAGGAACTGAACAAGGCAACTATAATTAACAAGTGAAGGATTGAACATCAGTTGAACAAATAAATCCAGCTAGTAGAGACTACTTTTTAAGGCGTTAAGTGGGTGATGGGGATTAAGGAGGGCACTTGTGAAGAGCACAGGGTGATGTATGGAAGTGCTGAATCACTTAATTGTACACCTGAAACTAATATTACACTTATGTTAACTAACTGGGATTCAAATAAAAACTTGCAAGAAAAAAAGAAAGTTTTAGGTTCTGCAATTTATGGACAACTTAGGAAGAAGAGAAATAAAAATTATTTTAAGTATTTTGTATAACAAGAGGCAAGTTAAATATTACAACCTGGCTGATTCTCAGTTTGCTAACTATCATTTTAGAGAAAGTTCAGTAGCTTATGATTTAATCTTTAAATATAGTTTTGTTTATATACTTCTTATCAAATTGGATATATCCAGACTCTTATTCCTAAAAGTAATCTGGTCAGTTATTTTATATACATACCTATTCTCATTAGCTTAATAGTTTTTGCTAAAAATATACCTACACCTCAGCAGTAAACAGATGGAGAGACAGTTTTTTTCTTTTTACATTTAGCCTCTGTAATCATCAAGAGAGTAGTTTTGATATCTCTTAAGGTGACAACCTATTCAGAGGGAGAGGTCAGTGTACTTGATTTTTTTTTTCTTAAGTACCCACCAGTATAAAGAGGTCTAAAAGGGGACTGCATGTAAAATAACAACCTGATTCACAAAGAAAAATATGGATGGCTGATGTACCTCTTATTTCCTGCCAGAACACATGTAGATCTGCTGAGACTACCTTTCAAATCTGTTAGGAGAGAGTTTGGTAAAGAAAGAGTACCAAAGATTACTTTAAGGTTTGTGATCTGAGAAAATTAAAGAATGAGTTGGCAAGAATAAACATGGTGAAGGGTGCCTGGGTGGCTCAGTTGGTTAAGCGACTGCCTTTGGCTCAGGTCATGATCCTGGAGTCCCGGGATCGAGTCCCGCATCGGGCTCCCTGCTCAGCAGGGAGTCTGCTTCTCCCTCTGACCCTACCCCCTCTCATGCTCTATCTCATTCTCCCTCAAATAAATAAATAAAATCTTTAAAAAAAAAAGAATAAACAAGGTGAAAACTGTGTTGGATAGGTTTGATAGGAACTCAAATCTAAGTATGTGAAGTTTGAGTTGCCTATTAATATCTAAGTAGAGATCTATAATAGTAAGATGGATATACAGGTCTAGAGTTTAGGGCAGAGGTTTGTACTAGAGATAATATTTTGAAAATCATTAACATATAAAGGGTATTTAAAGCCATGACCCTGCATAAAATATCAAAAGGAGTGAATAGAGAGAGAAAAGAGAGCAGCATGAAGCTTAAAAATTATTTTATATAAAACTCATCTCCTCCCATGGACACACCTAATCTACAGCTACGTGTAAAATAACTCCATTTACAAAAGGCCTAAAAACTAGTTGAACAGCTACTTTACAATAAACATTAAAAGGATCACATCGAGACAGGCAGAAGAAACAGAAATACGGTCTTACCAAAAAACACCACTCGAGGTGCAGCAATTAACAATTGGCATGGATCTCACAATTCTGGATTTTCTTCCTGAGGCATGAGGGGTTCTAGCCCCACATCAGGTACCCCAACCCCAGGGACTAAACCCGACAGATTAGCCTCCAAAACATCTAGCTTTTAAAAACAATGGGCTCACACAACATAGTAAACAACAACAACAACAACAACGGGTTTATATCTAGAAGACCCAAAAGGCTGTAGAGAACTGAGATATTGCTCTTAAAGGGCTTGCAGGATGCCTCACTCCCCCCAGGCCCCAGCTAATCTTGCTAATCATCTACCAGAGGGGCAGTGGTCTGTTGGGACTCTGCAGGAATACAGGCAGCATTTTTTTTGTTCTCTATTTACTAATGTGGTGGGTGTGTACAGACCCTGCACTCTCCCACTGTCCCGCCAAATCTGGCAGATACATCCCAGTATCATACTGTTCCTCTGCTTTGCTAAAGCTACTGGGTGTGCCCCAGCCCTTCCCACTCCCACTGTTCCACTAAAGTCAGCAGGCATGTGCAATCCATATGGGAACAGCCCTGATCACCTGGCTCTGATGACCAGTGCTACCTGTGTTCCTGGGTCCTACAAGATCGTAATAATCAGAGACAGTTCTTGGCAGGCTACCATCCCCCCAGAGCACTGCACAGAGAGCAGATAGAAATACATTCCTAGTCTTCCTGTGAAAAAGACCCACTTACTTGCCGTGGAGCTTCAGCCTAAGGGTCAGGCTTCAGGTATGCCACAAACCTAGATGTGACTGAGATGCTCTGAAGGAACATAGGCTGGGGGACACCACCTCTGCACTCTCTTTCAGCCTCACTACAGCTCACCAGTACTTCCCGAAAAGAATCTTAGACACATGTCCAGAGCCCTGATTTTTCAACTGTTGCCCAGGGGAAACCTCCAGATTGCCTGGTCTAGAGGCCAGCAGGGTTTGTGACTGCAGTACCAAAGGATTATATTTATTTACTTGTACACTTTTTAAAAAGATTTTATTTATTTATTTGAGAGAGAGAGTGAGAGAGTGAGCAGGGGGGAGGAGCAGAGGAAGAGGGAGAAGCAGACTCCCTGCTGAGCAGAAAGACTGATGTGGGGCTCAATCCCAGGACCCCGAGATCACGAACTGAGTTGAAGACAGATGCTTAACCAACTGAGCCACACAGGAGTCCCTGTATTTGTATACTTCAAAAGTTTCTGCCTGAGGGTCTGGATTCTTTTTTTAGATTTTATTTATTTATTTGTCAGAGAATAAGAGAGAGAGAGTGTACAAGCAGGGGGAGTGGCAGGCAGAGGGAGAAGCAGGCTCCCCGCTGAGCAAGGAGCCCTAAGCAAGGAGCCTGATGCAGGGCTTAATCCCAGGACCCCAGGATCATGACCTGAGCTGAAGGCAGATGCTTAACTGACTGAGCCACCCAGGCGCCCCAAGGGTCTGGATTTTAATCAGCCTGAAACTAGGTGCTGACTGAGATCCCTCCCTTTGGAACAGAGGTTTTGGCACAACCTCAACCACTAGGACCTATCAAGAATAAACTAGGCAGTTTAGACAATCACAAAGGTTCAAGAGACAACCAAAAGCTAGGGAGAGGTTGACATAAGGTTCATCTCCTACACAAGGCTACTCTTTCAAGACTAGGAGAAGTAGCTGTTTTGCCTGGTACATAGAAATAAACACAGAGTCAAGGAAAATGAGGAAACAGAGGAATATGTTCCAAATGAAAGAATAAGAAAACCTCAAAAAAAAAAAAAAAAACCTTAATAAAACAAAGATAAGGAATTTGCCTAATAAAGAATTTAAACTAATGGTCATAAAGATGCTCACCAAATTTGGGAGAGGAACAGATGAACACAGTGATAACTTCAACATAAAGATGGAAAATACAAGAAAGTACCAACTACAAGTCACAAAACTGAAAAATACAATAACTGAAGTGAAAATACACTTGAGGGATTCAACAGCAGACAAGATGAAACAGAGGGAAGGATCAGTGAAAGAGAATACAGGACAATGGAATTCACCCAAAATGGAGCAGCAAACATTTTTTATAAATATATTAAAAACTGAAGCTAGCTTAAGGGAAATACGGAACAACATCAAGTGAAATGATATCCTCATTATAGGGCTCTCCGAAAGAAAAGAAATAAAGGTACAGAAAACCTATTTGAAGAAATAATGGTGAAAAACTTCTTTAACCTGGGAAATGAAACAGATATCCATATCCAGAAAGCCCAGAGAGTTAAAAATTAGGTGAACTCAAAGAAATCCACACCAAGACACTGAATTAAGAGGTCAAAAGTTAAACTTAACAAAAAAACCTTAAAAGTAACAAGTGAAAGACAACTTGTTATGCACAAGTTTACCCCCATAAGACCATAAGCATATTTTTTTTTCTTTCAGCAGAAACGGCAGCCCAGAAGGTGGTGGCACAATTTATTCAAAGTTCTGAAAGAAAAAAATCTTCCAGCCAAGAATACTTTATCTGGCAAGGTTATGATTCAGAATTGAAGGAGAGTGAGTTTCTCAGACAAGCAAAATCCAAAGGAATCCATCACCCCTAAACTGGCCTTATAAGAAATGTTAAAAGGATTTCTTTAAATTGAAAAGAACAGGTACTAATTAGTAACAAGGAAACTTTTATATATGTTAATATGTTTACCTCACTGGTAAAGGTAAACATGTAGTAAAGGTAGTAGATTAGCCACTTAAAGAGCTAGTATAATGGTTAAGAGACAAAAGAAATAAAAATAACTAGAAGAATTAGTTAAGGGATACACAAAACACAAAGATGTAAAATGTGACATCAAAAACATTAAACATGGAGGTAAGTAAAAATGTAGAATTTTAGAATGTGTTCAAACTTAAGTTGCTATCAACTTAAAATACACACAGATATATATTTTTATATATACTGAGTAGCTGAATGGAAAGAAACAAAACAAAACAAGACCCATCTACATGCATAAGAGACTCACTTTAGATCTAAGGATACACACAGATGGAAAGTAAAGGGAAAGAGAAAAATGTTCCATGTAAATGAAAACCAAAAGAAAGCTGATGTAGCTACACTTAGACAAAATAGACTTTAAAACAAAGATGGTAAAAAGAAACAAAGAAGGGCATTACATAATGATAAAGGGGTCAGTCAAACAAGAGGCTATGACATTTGTACATATTTATGCACCCAACATAAGAGCACCTAATTATATAGAGAAAATATTAACAAACTTAAAGAAAGAAATTGACAGCAATGCAATAATATTAGGAGACTTTAATACCCTACTTACAACAATGGATAGATCATCCAGACAGAAAATCAATAAGGAAACATCAGCCTTAAACCACACATTAGATCAGAGGGATTTAATAGATATATACAGAGCATTCCATCCAAAAGCAGCAGAAAACACATTCTTCTCAAGTGCGCATGGGACCTTCTCTAGGAAAAATCGTTAGGCCACAAAACAAGTATTGATAAATTGAAGAAGACTGAAATCATATCAAGCATCTTTGCCAATCACAATAGTGTGAAACTAGACATCAATTACAAGATGAAAACTGGAAAAATCACAAGTATGTGTGGAAACTAAACAATACGGTACTAAACAACCAATGGGTCAATGAAGAATCAAATAATACCTTGAGACAAGTGAAAATAGGAAAACAACATACCAAATCGATGTGGTAAACCAAAAGCAATTCTAAGAGGAAGTTCATAGTGATACAGGCATACTTCACGAAACAAGAAATATCTCAATAAACAACTTAACTTCACATCCCAAGAATTAGAAAAAGAACAAAGCCCAAAGTTAGCAGAAAGAAGGAAATAATAAAGATTAGACGGAGAAAAAAAAAAGATTAGGTTGAAAACAAATGCAGTAGAGAGTAAAAAGAAGAAAAAATAATCAATGAGCCTAAGATCTGATTCTTTAAAAAAATGAACAAAACTGAAATCAACAAAAACTTCTGATGTACTATATGCTGTCTTAACATAAAAAAAACTGACAATCATTTAGCTAGACTCACCAAGAAAAAAAGAGAGGCCTCAGATGAGGAAAATCAGAAATGAAAGGGGAGAAGACACCACAGAAAGATAAAGAATCATAAAAACCTATGAACAATTATATGTCAACAAACTGGACAATGTAGAAGAGTGGATAAATTCCTAGAAACACAAAGTCATCCAATACTGAAACCATAAAGAAATAGAAAAATCTAAATAGACTGATTATTGGGCGCCTGGGTGGCTCAGTTGGTTAAGCGACTGCCTTCAGCTCAGGTCATGATCCTGGAGTCCCGGGATCGAGTCCCACATTGGGCTCCCTGCTCAGCGGGGAGTCTGCTTCTCCCTCTGACCCTCTTCCCTCTCGTGCTCTCTCTCATTCTCTCTCTCTCAAATAAATAAATAAAATCTTAAAAAATAAATAAATAAATAAATAGACTGATTATTAGTAAGAAAATGGAGTCAGTAATCAAAAACCTCCTGACATAGAAGTCCAAGACCAGACAGCTTCACTGATAAATCAAACATTCAAAGATTTAATACTGAAGCTTCTCCAACTCTAAAAAAATTGAAGAGGAGGGAATGCTTCCAAATACATTTTGCAACGCCAGCTTTACCCTGATACTAAACCCAATAAGAGTACCACACACACACACAAAAACAAACAAACAAAAAAACCTAATATTATAGGACAATATCCCTGATGAACATAGATACAAAAATCTCCAATCAAATATTAGGAAGCTGAATTCAACAATATATTAAAAAGATCATCACCATGATCAATTGAGAATTATTCTAGGGATGTAAGTGTGGATCATAATTCACAAATCAATGTGATATATCACATTAACAAAATGAAGGATAAAAATTACACAATCACCTTAATAAATGAAAAAGTTTGACAAAATTCAACTTTGATTCCCAATAGAAACTCTCAACAAAGTGGGTATAGAGGGAACGGACCTCAACAAAATTAAAGCCATGTCATAAGCCCACAGCTAACATCACACTCAATGGTAAAAAGCTGAAAGTTTTTCCTCTAAGATCAGGAACAAGACAAGGATCTCCACTCTTGTCACTTTTATTCAACATAGCAATGGAAATTTTAGCCAGATTCAAGAAATTAGGCAAGGACAGGAAATAAAAATCATCCAAGTTGGAAAGGAAGAAGTAAAAAAAAAAAAAAATCACTATTTGCAGATTACATGATATTATATATAGAAAACCCTAGAAACACCACCAAAAAACTGTTAGAACTAAAAAATGAATTCAGTAAAATTTCAAGATACAAAATCAATACCTACAAATATGCTGCATTTCTATACACTAATAACAAACTATCAAAAAAAAGAATAAAACAATCCCATTTACAATTGCATCAAATAAAGGCAAAATACTAGGGAATAAATTTAATCAAGGAGGTAAAAGACCTGTATTCTGAAAACTGTCAGACAATGATGAAAGAAATTGAAGAAGACATAAATAAATGAAAAATATCCCATGCTCATTGATGGGAAGAATTAATATTCTTAAGATGTCCATATTACCCAAAGCAATCTACAGACTTAATGAAAGCCCTATCTAAATTCCAGTAACATTTTTCATAGAACTAGAACAAAGAATTCTAAAATTTGTATGGAACCACAAAAGACCCCAAAAAGTCAAAGCCCTACTGAAAAAGAACAAAGCTGGAGGCATCACATTCTCTGATTTCACACTATATTACAAAACTATAGTAATCAAAATACTATGGTTTGGGCATAAAAATGGACATACAGATCAATGGAACAGAATAGAGAGCCCAGAAACAAACTCACACATATATGGTCAATTAACTTACAACAAAGGAGGCAAAAGAACAATGGGGAAAGACACTCTCTTCAACAAATGCCGTTGTGAAAACTGGACAGCAACGTGCAGAAGAAGAAGAAGAAGAAGCAGAAGAAGAAGAAGAAAGAAAGTGGACTGTATGTTACATCACACAGAAAAATTAACTTAAAATGATTTAGACTTGATTGTAAGACACGAAACCATAAAACTCCTAGAAGAAAACAAATGGTAAGCTCCTTGACATCTTGGTGATGATTTTTTGGATTTGACTTCAAAAGCAAAGGCCAAAATAAACCCAAAGCTAAAATAAACAAGTGGGACTACATCAAACTAAAAAGCTTCTGGACAGCAAAGCAAATCAACAACGTAATAAAAAGACAACTTACTAAATGGGAGGAAATATTTGCAAATCATGTATCTGATAAAGAGTTACTACCCAAAACATATAAAGAATTCATACACTACATCAAAAACAAATGATGTAATATATGGTGATTAACGTAACAATAAAAATTTAAAAAAAAAGAATATTTTTACAAAATGAAAAAAAAAAAGAATTCATACAAAATAGCAAAACAAAAACCCAATCTGAGTAAATCAGGTGCAGAGAATGTGTATAGACATTTTTCCAAAGAAGATATACAGGTGGTCAACAGTCACATGAAAAGATGTTCAAAATCACTAAACCAAAGGGAAATGCAAATCAAAACCACAATGAGATATCACCTGATACATCCTAGAATGGCTATTATCAAAAAAGCAAGAAATAACAAGTGTTGGTAAGGAAACCCTCATGCACCATTGGTGGGAAAATAAATTGGTGCAGCCACTAGAGAAAACAGAAGGCAGGTTCCTCAAAAAATTAAAAATAGAACTACCATACAATCCAGTGTTTCCACTTCTGGGTATTTATCCAAAGAAAATGAAAACATGAATTCCAAAAGATATATGCACCTTTATGTTCATTGCAGCATTATGTACAATAGCCACGATATGGAAACAATGTCAATGTCCACTGATGGAAGAATGGATCAAGAAAATGCAATATATCTCATAATGGAATGTGATATAAAATGTGATATGTGTGTGTGTGTGTGTGTGTGTGTATGTGTGTATGTATATACTATATATAATGGAATACTACTTAGCCATAAAGGAATGAAATATTGACATGTACAATGACATGGATGGAGCTAGAATATATTATGCTAAGTGAAGTGAGTCAGAAAGACAAAGACAAATACTGTATGATTTCACTTACATGTAAAATTTAAAAAAACAAAAAAGAATGAAATATAACAAAAGAGAACAAATACATAGAACATAATGGTGGTTGCCAGAGGGGAGGGGAGTTGGGGGTGAGGAAAATGGGTAAAGGGAGTCAAGACGTACAAACTTCCAGTTATAAAATAAATAAGTCATGGGGATGTAGCATACATGTTAATTACAGTCAATAATAGTGTAGTGCATATTTGAAAGTTTCTAACAGAGTAAATCTTAAAAGTTTGCATTACAAGAAAAAAATGTAACTTTGGTAACAATGGTATCTAGACTTGTGCGGCTCACAGTGTATACAAGAGCAAATCATTATGTTTTATACCTGAAGCTTATATAATGTTATATGCTAATTATACCTCAATAAAAAATGTCTAATGTCAGTCTAGGTTTCAGTCCTTCATAGGGAATCTGTCTCACTCTCTGGTTGATAATATATAAATTTATCTTTGTCTTTGGAATTCTGCAGTTTCACTGCAATAAGTCTGAGAGTACATTTCTATTTATGTAGTCTGCCTGTCATACATTGTGCCTTCTGGTTAAATGCATTTAGTCACTGGCTCCAGAAATTTTTCTTCAACATCCTTCACATATTCCTCCATATCCATTATTTTATTCTTTTCTTCAGAATCTCCTATTAGACATAAGTTAGATGTTCATAATCTACTCCCAATATATTCTGTCTTTCTGTTCATATTTTCTACCTCCTTAGATTTTGGTACTACATTCTGTATATTATCTTTCAATTTCCTCTTATTTTTTTTCTTCAATGGTTTAATAAACATATCCTTTTTAAGTTTTAGAATGTTAATTTTAATTCTAATAGTTTTATTTTGATCTTGTCAAATCTTCTTCCTCAACTTTGTTTCATTTAATTTTCAATATCATTTATATCTTAAATATTATATCTACTTATGTAATACTAATAATATGGTAATTCAATATCTGAAATTATAGAGGAGGTAGTCTAAATTAGCTCTGTGTTCTATGGATGACCTCGCCTCATGAAGACTTATTATCTTATGCTTGTGGGTTATTGTCATTGTATGCTGAAATTTCACTAAATTTAATCTGTGAGAATACTAACAATATTTTTCTTTGTAAAGGATTTGGATTTGCTTCTGACCAACCTAGAGTCACTTTTTGTTAGGGTGCTATCAACCTAGAGCCACTTTAACTTAATCTCTTGTCTTGGGGGTTCTTTGACCCTTATCGATAATATACCCTCACATAACAGATCCCCATAAGCACAGGCTTATAGTTGTAATTTTTCAGTGAGATGAATATAATTATTTTTACCATTACTTTTATACTCAGTGGGAAGAGAAATGGACCTATTTTTATTTTGGTACCTTCTGCAGAAAGAATACTCCCAGCTATCATTTCACAGAAGATGTAATAGCTAATATTTATTGAGCAACTTTAAGTAGGTTTATGTAGAATCTCTGTTCAGCTCCCCAATTTGGCTTGACCCAGAAACTCAGCTTTCTCTTCCAACAAAGAGAATTTTGGCCTAATTTGGCAAGAATATGGCTGGCTAATATTAGTTTTTAACACTAGGGTAATGCAATGGTCAGCCCTCATAGTTGCATTATTTCTATGGCTTCGGTTTCATCCAATTTTTGGGGTGGGGGTGGGGGATGGCCTGTAAAGGCTAACTCATCCTTCCTTTCAAGAGGAAAAAAAAAGACACTTAAAAGTACATTTATTGGAAAATTCCCAGCATTATGATGTTTTGCAGAAGGCATTTTAGAATACTTAGTCTGCCTCATCCATGGAAATGGAAGTTAGCTTCATTTCAACATCTATGAAGTAAGCTCATCATATCTCCCTCATAAAACTAATGTGGGGATAAGTTTTATACTGTTTATCATTGCTTAGCACAAGGAATGACATAAAAATTCACTCCATAAATATTAACTATTACTATTATCATAGGGTGATATTTTCTAAGAAGTAAACATACTGAAAAACTCATAAAGCATATATTTTTATTATACAAATGACTTCCAAATAAAATTTTGACCTCGTGATGGCTACACTGTCACTTATTTTCCTGGACTACTTTACAATTCTTCTTTAATCAATATTTGTCCATTCTGGTCTATCTGTGCTAAGGTAGATGTGACATTGGGTGAGCAATTCAAAGTCATAATTACTTGGGACAATTAATTGGTCCCTCAAGCTGCCTATCATTAAAGTTACTATTAAAGCAGAATTAACCAGTTCAGATTTTGCCTCTTCTCTTTTACTCTATTATTTAATGTCAGGTGAAAGAATTTACAGATGACTTTGAAAGGGACAGAAGCTGAGGTGTTAATAATTCACAAGGAGGATGAAATAATCACTAATCAGGAGAACTGGTGAAGACTTTGGACTTATAAATGTGTGATTTTAATATTTAAGACTCATAAAGTGATTTCTTTTAGTCATCCCTAATACTTTTAAGCTCCTGCTGTAAGCATTCCTTAGAAATTGGGAAACCAGTGAACTGCAATATTCACTTCTTACCAGGCAGCTTTTATTATTAATAGAAGGAAAAGATCACTGAGATTGGAGGTAGTGTTGCCAAATGGTCATGAGCCCAGGCTCCAAGCGCAAGGAGACTTGGGTCTGAATGCTTAATAGCCTCTCACTGTCTCTGTGGCTTTTGATACCTTTTCCATGTCTGTAAAACAGGCTATAAAAGACCTTAAAACATAGGGCTATTGTGACAACAAATGAAAAAATGCATCCTGAACACTTAAGCAGGGACTGGGCCTTTGGAACCATGAGACCATTAGCACTATTATTATGCAGTTTGCTGTATCATTAACAAATCTTCTGTAACTTGGTTAGTCTGTAAGAAGTTGTAAAAATCAGATGATTTGGTATGATTTTTGGAGCTGTTTCCTGGTTTACTCACCTTCTTCAAAATCATTACTATGAGTAGAAAATATAGTGCCATATGATTATGAAGAGTGAACGATGGCTTTTCAAGGAATGGAAAGAATTTATTACATATCTGAATGCAAACTCACACTCAGAAATTAGGGATGGGATCTGGCATATCTCTTTTAAATATTCATAGGCAATAAAAAATCTGGCTGTTTGATTGATTTAACAGGCAATTGAATGTTACCTTTGCTCTGCATAATTGTGGCTATAAGAAACATTACGCGGCCAATAAAAAAAAAAAAACCCACAAACCTCTGACATATGCATTGAATTGAGAAGAAAATGGGCTAAGGCTCATCTTCAAGTGGAGGGACACTTTGTTTATTAATGGAAAAACTGTTTTTCTTTAGCCAACAAAAAAAAATCAAAAAAATTACGGTTTGAAACAATGTTAGAATTTTTCACTATAACAACCTAATGCACTATAGATTTTTTGGAAAATAAATCAGTTTAAAAATGGTTACTGTAATCATTTTATTTCCTCAGCCCCTTAGATAATTTATCCCAAGGCTCCTTCCACACTGCATCAAAACATCAGTCTTCTCAACTAAATATTCAATGGGAACACCCCAATTGATTAATTTAGCAAACAACTTATTATGTGTTGCTCTATTACCTAGGCAGTTAGGAAATGATCAAAGAGCCCAGCTTAGACCCTGAGAAATAGGAAAAGTCTGTTACTACCGATGCTTTTAGCTCAACAGCATATCTCTAAAGTCACACGAGCTCCTCAAAGACTGGCACCACGGAATTTGAGAAGGATATTATCTCCAACATATATGGTTTTTATCAAAGCTCTAAAGCACCAAATGTGCTTTTTTTCTCTCATTGCCAAATTACTCTCAGGTTATTATTGGCTAGATATTTCATGTAAGCATAGCCAGGACTGATAGTGGTTTCAAGTTTATTTAATTCAAGTTATTTATGGTTACTATAACATTCTGCCTAATTGACTATTGAAGTATAAGTGGAGATCTTCCAATTTAAGACTTAGGGGATGATAAAAAAAAGTCCTTTTATCAGTCTTCTGCATTTATCTAAACAATAGAGGTGTGCACATTTCTTTGTTTTTCATACTGGAATATATATGTTTATCCCTGCCCCTGGTGGGATACACACTCGTACACACAAACACGAAAAAAATACACATGGCTTTGAGGGTAGGTACTATAGTACACAACCTAGTAAAAATAAAATGCCGATCATTTACTGAATATGTACTATGCTTGTAGCACTACAGTAAGCCCTTTCCACATGGTATTTTATATTTTGCTCAGTAGATCCCTATGAAACAGGAGCTGTTATCATAGATGAGGATGTGGGAGCTTGGAAATATTACCCAAGGTCAGAAAGTCAATGAGCTGTGGAGGGATGTGTCAGTTATCAACTTACTGCCTCTAAAGAGTGATCTGCTTGTGGGCGCCTGGGTGGCTCAGATGGTTAAGCGTCTGCCTTCGGCTCAGGTCATGATCCCAGGGTCCTGGGATCAAGTCCCGCATCGGGCTCCCTGCTCCTTGGGAGCCTGCTTCTCCCTCTGCTTCTCTCTCTCTCTATCCCTCTGTCTCTCATGAATGAATAAATAAAATCTTTAAAAAAAAAAAAAAAAAAAGAGTGATCTGCTTGTGATACTTGAGTATTTCTCTTTGGGAGCCGACCTGATGCTAAACTTTGTCAGTAGAGGGCACTGGAGTGACACCAGGGGAAGTAAAGATTTCTCCATTCCAGTGTGTTTGTAATTCTTTCTTGCTCCCGCGGCTCCGGGTTGACCTGTTAGTATGCCTGGTGGAGCTCAACGCCTCTGTTCCCAACTCTCCCATAAATTTCAGGAGCACCCTCTACAGGTGTCTTCTGGAAGCTCTGTGGGTGCCCCAGTGGCAAGTTCATCATGGGGAGGCAAATACATGGGCAGCTTCCTGGTGCCCAAGCACGTTTCCTTCACTTCAACAGCACCAGCCAAAGGTAGCTTTCTAGCAGGTGCAACAGGCCCACCACCCAGGTTCCCAGTAATTGAAGAATGTCCCCTACAGGCTACTTCCCTATGAATTTTGTCAGCACGCCACTCCAAGTTTCTGTTGACATAAAATTCAGCCCACTGACTATGTACTAGCCCTGATGGGGTCCACTCAGACCATTTCTTTGCCATCTCATGCCTGGAGTCACACTCTTGCCAAACAGGTCTGAATCCCAGCCTTGGGTAAAGCTCCTCGCTTTCCAAGTCAGTTCCTTCTTTAGGTACTATCACTCAGCCCTAGAGGACTCTTTTTGAGCTCTCTTCTACTTTCTCTTAAAAATGAATTCCCAGCAAATAGTTAATACTTATTTATATTAAACCTTCCCTGTTCAAGTCACTGTGTAGTTTCTGTGGCCTGTCTAACGCTGACTAATACAAGGGGCTATTCCAACCCAAGGTTTCCTGATTCTATAGCCAATGCTTAAACAACTTAATTCAGGTATAACTGAATAGATTTTCCATCAAAGTCTGTTTTTGAGTTGAATTTTGGGGCAAAATGCCTGGTTCCACACCAAAGAACTTTGCAGTGTAAGAACGTAAGTAGTTTTTGTGTTACTAAAGGCTTGCAAGAATATTACATGAATAAGGCTGGTGCCAAGGTCAGGTCAGAGAATGATCTGTTTCTAAGGAGAGAATAGATAGACTCTGCATATTGTTAAAGATTAAAATTTGGGCCTTTTCACAGCTTACTCAAGGTTGGTTCTACAATGTGACTTTTGATTTTTTGCTTGAAATGCAATTTCTACCCTGACACTAACAGTCAAATATACATAAGAGCACACTCCAATTCCCCAGTGGAATCCAAATTTAAATGAACTTTGAGTCAGTTGCCATCTACAAATTGGCTCACAGCCAATAACAGTGCAACAAGAGCAAGAAGACAAGGGGGGGGGGGAAGCAAGATGGTGGAGGAGTAGGAGACCTGGATTTCGTCTGGTCTCAGGAATTCAGCTGAAGAGGGATCAAACTATTCTGAACACCTATGAACTCAACAGGAGATCGAAGGAAAGAATAGTAATAATTCTCTGAACAGAAAAGCGACCACTTACTGGAAGGTAGGATGTGCGGAGAAGTGAATCCGAGGTGATATTCAGGAGGATAGACGGTGGGGGAGGGGGCCTCCGTTGGAGGACAAAATTGGAAATTTTAGAAGTCGGCTCCGCTGAGGGACGTCGCTCCACCGGCTAAGCTGGGGGTGGAACCCTCGTGGGACAGTGTGGTCTCACGACCCTCGGGGTCACAGGAAGACTGGGGGTGCCTGAGTGCAGCAGAGCTCCCAGGTATCAGAGGGGGGAAGCCGGCTGCAGAGACGGAACCAAGGCACGGGCTCTCAGCTCGGGGTTGCCATAAACCATGATCCACGGCACAGTTGGGCCACTGCTCCTCCAGCAGGGACCCAACAAGCGGCAGATACGGGGAGACTCCCCTTCCTCCCCCGGGGAGGAGCGGCACGGAAACGCACCGCAGGGATCTGCTGGGTTTGGAGACTCCACATGGGGTCCAACGCCAGAGATAGAAACGCTCGGTCACAGGCCGGGTGAGCACGGAGTGTGGCCGGAGACCGGGGAGATGGGAGTGATTGACTGCTTTTCTCTGGGGGGTGCACTGAGGAGCGGGACCCTGAGTTCTTGACTCCTCTGGGGCAGAGATTGGAGGCCACCATTTTCATTCTTGTCCTTCAAAGCTGTACTGAAAGCTTGCAGGGAACAAAAGCTCCCGAGAGCAAACGCGAGCAGATTACTTAGCCCAGACCAGCAAGGATGGGGCAATTCCGCCTCCGTCAAAGACATTTGGGAAACATGGCAACAGGCCCCTCCCCCAGAAGATCCCCACGAACAGCCAGCCAAGACCAAGTTTACCGATCAATGAGAACAGGAGAACTACAGCGCTAGGGGAATACTGCACAAGGAATTCATGGCTTTTTTTTTAACCATGATTCATTAGTCTTTCAAAGTTAATTTTTTAAATGTTTTTTTTTTAATTTTTCTTTTTCCCTTTTTCAGCCAATATCTTATCAATCCCTTTATAAAAAAAAACTTTTTGTTTTTCATATTTAGAGTCATATTCTATCCCTTCATAGTAGTTACCCTTATTTTTGGTATATGTATATATATATATATATATATATATGTATAAGTTGTTCTCTCTTTAAAATTTTGAGATACAGTTTCTTCGAACAGATCAAAATATACCCTAAATCATCACTAGTGTATGGCTTTGTTCTAGTCTCCTGCCTGATCACATTCTTTTTTTTTTTAAATCTTCTTCTTTCTTTTTTTAAATAACTTCTGATCTTATCAATTCCTTTCATAAAACCTTTTATAATTTTCATCTTTACAGTCATCTTCCATCCCTTCATTGTATCAACCCTTATTTTGTACATATATAACTCTTTCTTTCCTTAAAATTTTAGGAGGCACTTTCTTCTAACAGACCAAAATCCACCCAAAATCTAGTGTGTGGCACTGATCTATGCACTAGCCTGATCATATTTGATCATATTGTATTCTTTTTGTTTTGTTCTGTTTTTGTTTTTATCTTTTTCTTTTTTTTTCTCTTTCTTTTTTCTTTCTTTCCCTTTCTTTCCCGTGGTTTCAGGTATTTTCTGATTTGTTTAGAGTATATTTGCTGGGGACGTTGTTAACCTGTTAGCATTTTGTTCTCTCATTCATCTATTCTCCTCTGGACAAAACGACAAGACGAAAAAAATCACCTAGCAAAAAGAACAAGAGGTAGTACCATCTGCCAGGCACCTACTCAATACAGACATTAGTATGATGTCGGCTCTAGAGTTCAGAATCATGATTTTAAAGATTCTAGCTGGGCTTGAAAAAAGCATGGAAGTTATTAGAGACACCCTTCCTGGAGAAATAAAAGAACTAAAATCTGACCAAATCGAAATCAAAAAGGCTATTAATGGGGTGCAATTAAAAATGGGGGCACTAACTGCTGGATTAATGAGGCAGAAGAGAGAATTAGCGATACAGAAGACCAAATGATGGAAAATAAAGAAGCTGAGAAAAAGAGAGATAAACAACTACTGGATCACAAGGGCAGAATTCGAGAGATAAGCGATACCGTAAGATGAAACAACATTAGAATAATTGGGATCCCAGAAAGAAGAAGAAAGAGAGAGAGGGGCAGAAGGTATATTGGAGCAAATGATAGCAGAGAACTTCCCTAATGTAGGGAAGGAAACAGGCATCAAAATCTAGGAGGCACAGAGAACCCCTCAAAATCAATAAAAATAGGTCAACACCCCGACATCTAATAGTAAAACTTACGAGTCTCAGAGACAAAGAGAAAATTTTGAAAGCAGCTCAGAGGAAGCGATATGTAACCTATAATGGTAGAAACATTAGACTGGCAACAGACCTATCCACAGAGACCTGGCAGGCCAGAAAGGACTGGCAGGATATCTTCAGAGCACTAAACTAGAAAAATATGCAGCCAAGAATACTATATCCAGCTAGGCTGTCATTGAAAATAGAAGGAGAGATCAAAAGCTTCCAGAACAAACAAAAACTAAAGGAATTTGCAAACACGAAACCAGCCCTCCAAGAAATATTGAAAGGGGTCCTCTAAGCAAAGAGAGAGCCTAAAAGCAGCACAGACCAGAACGGAACACAGACAATATACAGTTAACAGTCACCTTACAGGCAATACAAAGGCACTAAATTCATATCTTTCAATAGTTCCCCTGAATGTAAATGGGCTCAATGCCCCAATCAAAAGACACAGGCTATCAGATTGGATGAAAAAACAAGACCCATCGATATGCTGTCTGCAAGAGACTCATTTTAGACCCAAAGACACCCCCAGATTGAAAGTGAGGGGGTGGAAAACCATTTACCATGCTAATGGACACCAAAAGAAAGCTGGAGTGGCAATCCTTATATCAGATAAATTAGATTTTAAACCAAAGACTGTAATAAGAGATGAGGAAGGACACTATATCCTACTTAAAGGGTCTATCCAACAAGAAGATCTAATAATTATAAATACCTATGCCCCAACAAGGGAGCAGCCAATTATATAAGGCAATTAATAACAAAAGCAAAGAAACACATTGACAACAATACAATAATAGTGAGGGACTTTAACACCCCACTGACTGAAATGGACAGATCATCTAAGCAAAAGATCAACAAGGAAATAAAGACTTTAAATGACACACTGGACCAAATGGACTTCACAGACATTCAGAACATTCCATCCCAAAGCAATGTAATACACATTCTTCTCTAGTGCCCATGGAACATTCTCCAGAATAGATCACATCCTAGGTCACAAATCAGGTCTCAACCAGTACCAAAAGACTGGGATTATTCCCTGCATATTTTCAGACCACAGTGCTTTGAAAACTAGAACTCAATTACAAGAGGAAAGTCGGAAAGAACTCAAATACATGGAGGCTAAAGAGCATCCTACTAAAGAACGAATGGGTCAACCAGGAAATTAAAGAAGAATTAAAAAAATTCATGGAAACCAATGAAAATGAAAACACAACTGTTCAAAATCTTTGGGATACAGCAAAGGCAGTCCTAAGAGGAAAGTATATAGCAATACAAGCCTTTCTCAAGAAACGAGAAAGGTCTCAAATATACAACCTAACCCTACACCTAAAGGAGCTGGAGAAAGAACAGCAAATAAAGCCTAAACCCAGCAGGAGAAGAGAAATACTAAAGATCAGAGCAGAAATCAATGAACTAGAAACCAAAAGAACAGTAGAACAGATCAACGAAACTAGGAGCTGGTTCTTTGAAAGAATTAACAAGATTGATAAACCCCTGGCCAGACTTATCAAAAAGAAAAGAGAAATGACCCAAATCAACAAAATCATGAATGAAAGAGGAGAGATCACAACCAACACCAAAGAAATACAAACAAATATAAGAACATATTATGAGCAACTCTATGCCAGCATATTAGATAACCTGGAAGAAATGGATGCATTCCTAGAGATGTATCAACTACCAAAATTGAACCAGGAAGAAATAGAAAACCAGAACAGACCTATAACCACTAAGGAAATTGAAGCAGTCATCAAAAATCTCCCAACAAACAAAAGCCCAGGGCCAGATGGCTTTCCAGGGGAATTCTACCAAACATTTAAAGAAGAATTAATACCTATTCTCCTGAAACTATTCCAAAAAAATAGAAATGGAAGGAAACCTTCCAAACTCATTTTATGAGGCCACCATTACCTTGATCCCAAAACTAGACAAAGATCCCATATAAAGGAGATTTGCAGACCAATATCCTTGATGAACATGGATGCAAAAATTCTCACCAAAATACTAGCCAATAGGATCCAACAGTCCATTAAAAGGATTCTTCACCACGACCAAGTGGGATTTATCCCTCGGATGCAAGGTTGGTTCAACATCCGCAAATCAATCAACGTGATACAATACATTAACAAAAGAAAGAACAAGAATCATATGATCCTCTCAATAGATGCAGAAAAAGCATTTGACTTAGTATGGCATCCTTTCTTTATCAAAACTCTTCAGAGTATAGGGTTAGAGGGCACCTACCTCAATATCATAAAAGCGATCTATGAAAAACCTACAGCGAATATCATTCTCAGTGGGGGAAAGCTGAGAGCTTTGTCCCTAAGGTCAGGAACACGGCAGGGATGTCCACTATCACCACTGCTATTTAACATAGTATGAGAAGTCCTAGCCACAGCAATCAGACAACAAAAAGAAATCAAAGGCATCCAAATCGAGAAAGAGGAAGTCAAACTCGCCCTCTTTGCAGATGATATGATACTTCATGTGTAAAACCCAAAAGACTCCACCCAAAAACTGCTAGAACTCATACAGGAATTCAGTAAAGTGGCAGGATATAAAATCAATGCACAGAAATCAGTGGCATTCCTATACACCAACAAGACAGAAGAGAGACAAATTAACGAGTTGATTCCATTTACAATTGCACCCCAAACCATAAGATACCTAGGAATAAATTTAACCAAAGAGTCAAAGGATCTGTGCTCAGAAAACTATAAATTACTCATGAAAGAAACTGAGGAAGACACAAAGAAATGGAAAAACGTTCCATGCTCATGGGTTGGAAGAACAAACATTGTGAAGATGTCAATGCTACCTAGAGCAATCTACACATTCAATGCAGTCCCCATTAAAATACCATCCATTTTTTTTCAAAGAAATGGAATAAATAATCCTAAAATTTGTATGGAACCAGAAGAGACCCCAAATAGCCAGAGGAATGTTGAAAAAGAAAAGCAAAGCTGGAGGCATCACAACTCCGGACTTCCAGCTCTATTACAAAGCTGTCATCATCAAGACAGTATGGTACTGGCACAAAAACAGACACATAGATCAATGGAACAGAAGAGAGAGCCCAGAAATGGACCCTCAACTCTATGGTCAACTAATCTTTGACAAAGCAGGAAAGAATGTCCAATGGAAAAAAGACAGTCTCTTCAGCAAATGGTGTTGGGAAAATCGGACAGCCACATGCAGAAGAACGGAACTGGACCATTTCCTTACACCACACACCAAAATAGACTCCAAATGGTTGAAAGACCTAAACGTGAGACAGGAGTCCATCAAAATCCTAAAGGAGAACACAGGCAGCAACCTCTTTGACCTCAGCCGCAGCAACTTCTTCCTAGAAACACTGCCAAAGGCAAGGGAAGCAAGGGCAAAAATGAACTACTGGGGTTTCATCAAGATAAAAAGCTTTTGCACAGCAAAAGAAACAGTCCACAAAACCGAAAGACAACCGACAGAATGGGAGAAAATATTTGCAAATGACATCTCAGATAAAGGGCTAGTATCCAAAATCTATAAAGAACTTATCAAACTCAACACCCAAAGAACAAATAACCCAATCAAGAAATGGGCAGAAAACATGAACAGACATTTTTGCAAAGAAGACATCCAAATGGCCAACGGACACATGAAAAAGTGCTCAACATCGCTCGGCATCAGGGAAATCCAAATCAAAACGTCACTGAGATACCACCTCACACCAGTCAGAATGGCTAAAATTAACAAGTCAGGAAACGACAGATGTTGGTGGGGATGTGGAGAAAGGGGAACCCTCCTACACTTTTGGTGGGAATGCAAGCTGGTGCAACCGCTCTGGAAAACAGTATGGAGGTTCCTCAAACAGTTGAAAATAGAGCTGCCATACCATCCAGCAATTGCACTACTGGGTATTTACCACAAAGATACAAATGTAGGGATCCGAAGGGGTACGTGCACCCCAATGTTTATAGCAGCAATGTCCACAATAGCCAAACTGTGGAAATCACGAAGATGTCCATCGACAGATGAATGGATAAGGAAGAGGTGGTATATATACACAATGGAATATTATGCAGCCATCAAAAGGAATGAGATCTTGCCATTTGCAACGATGTGGATGGAACTGGAGGGTGTTATGTTGAGTGAAATAAGTCAATCAGAGAAAGACATGTATCATCTGACCTCACTGATATGAGGAATTCTTAACCTCAGGAAACAAACTGAGGGTTGCTGGAGTGGTGGGGGGTGGGAGGGATGGGGTGGCTGGGTGACAGACATTAGGGAGGGTATGTGCTATGGTGAGCATTGTGAATTGTGCAAGACTGTTGAATCACAGATCTGTACCTCTGAACGAAATAATGCAATATATGTTAAGAAAAAAAAAAGAAGATAGAAGGAGGGGAGGAATGAAGGGGAGTAAACCGGAGGGGGAGACGAACCATGAGAGATGATGGACTGTGAAAAACAAACTGAGGGTTCTAGAGGGGAGGGGGGTGGGGGGATGGGTTAGCGTGGTGACGGGTATTAAGGAGTGCACGTTCTGCGTGGAGCACTGGGTGTTATGCACAAACAATGAATCATGGAACACTACATCAAAAACTAATGATGTAATGTATGGTGATTAACATAACAACAAAAAAATTAAAACAAAAAGAGTGTGAAGCCAAGGGACTGTTTGGAATCTCCTTTTCCAATCACCAGTCCCTCACAGTGATAAGGGAAAAGGGTGACTAAAATATTAAGGAAAGACAGTGGCATCATTCAGAACTGTTTGGAGGATCCCTGCAGGTTCCTCCACATCCATCTGCCCTACGGTCACCTACTCGTCTTTGGGATCTTGAGGGGGGTGGGTAGGCTCTCCTACTCCACACTTCTTTCCAATTTACAAACATGATCAAACTTCTGCCCCACTTAAAGAAAAAACGGTTTCCTAAATACCCTCCTAGCTACCATCCCTCTTACGATCATTCTTTCTCTTCAAAACCAAGCTCCTTACAAGCATAGTGCAAACTTTGCTTTCCTCCTTCCTCTTCCCTACTGTCTTCTGTAATGCCCCAGCACTGTTCTCTCTATCCCCAGGGAAACTCCATCAAAACCGTTCTGGTAAATATTATAAGATGTCCTTTTTGCCCAATTCTGTTTTCATCTTACCAGGCCTCTTTATTGTAACTGACTTTTTTTTTTTTTCATGACTTCTCTTTATACACTGCTACCTCCTAAGCACCCTGCTTTTAACTTGCGTCTCCTCATACCTCTGTGACCATTTATTCTCATTTCCTTTGGAAATACTGTTTCCTCCGCCTAACTCTTGATTTTTTTAAAGATTTTATTTATTTATGAGAGAGAGAGAGAGGACAGAGGGACAAGCAGATTCTGTGCTGAGCACGGAGTCTGACGTGGGTCTCAATCCCAGGACCCTGAGATCATGACCTGAGCCGAAGTCAGATGCTTAACTGACTGAGCTACCCAGGTGTCCCTGTCTAAATCTTGATTTTATGTATAATTACTAAATTCTGTCCATGATTCATTTTCTTTTGGCTTACCTGGGGTGATTTCATGAACTTTACAGTTTTAACTAGCATGTGGCCTGGTAAATCCTACATCTGTATAACTGGTCTGGATCACTAACTTCAGGGCTGTGTATCTCTTTTCCTGAATTATGGAATACCCTTGCTAGACACTCCCCAAGTACTCTAGTAGACCTTGTTGATACCCTACCACATAGCCTCTTAAGCTCAATGGCTCTGAGTTCACCTAAAGCTATGGTGGAGTTTCTGCAAGCACTGCTACATTCCCACCTCAAGCACCCACATTTCTTAATTGGACTGCCCTTGACAGCCCAGAAGGACAGGATTTTATGCACCCGAGGACAATCTTCAAACAAAAGCAGAGGGAAATTGGTGGATAAACACTCCAGTTTCCATAAGCTCAGTGGGACAATTCTGAGCATGCTCTGTGATACTGGTGTAGTACATGATTTCTTTAAAGCTCCTAGTAGGACTAGCCCTGTCACTCACAGTGGAAACTCACTGATAAAAGTACCCTTTATCAGCCATCCAAGCTTTCATTCCCCACTCTCCTCACTCCCTCACTTGTCCTTCTTGTTATTATCCCTCAAATTAACTAATAGCACCGAAGTCCTTGACTCAGGGATTGCTTCTGGTTGGTATCAAACTTAAGCAGGCACTTCAGGATCAATGGAGATAAAAAGTGACATGTGATTTTTCACCTCCAAACTTGCTTTTCTTCTCATTTTCCCAATCTTGTTTATGAGAAATAACAGCTATGCAGTCACCTGAATCAGAAACCTAGATGCTCTCCTAGATTTCTCATTTCCACTGTACCTATCACCACCACCCTTGTCTTCAACTGACCTAAAAATACCACTTCTTCCTTAGTCTCACTACCCGCAGTCTCCGTTTCTCTTATACCACCTACGCTCCACAGTCACTGCAGAGGTAATATAATCTGATCGTGGCACCTCTCTTCTCCTTCTCCCCTTACATTCTTTTAAAATATTTATTTACTTAGAGAGAGAGAGAGCACGAGCAGGAGAGGTACGGGGAGAGGGAGAGAGAATCTCAAGCAGATTCCACACTGAGTGCCGAGTCCAACTGGGGGCTCGATCTCACAACCCTGAGATCATGACCTGAGCCAAAACCAAGAGTCAGATGCTCAACCAACTGCACCACCCAGGTAGCCCTTCCCGCTGACATTCTAAACCCTTCAGTGGTTCCCTGAGTGCATGGTTATAGACCAGGCTGTTTGAGAAGCATTGGTTTATCTCAGCAAACTTGCTGATGCCTACTTGTTCAGGTCTACCTTCAGGTACTCCCTGACCTGTACCTTACACTCAGGCAAAACCAAATGGTTTGCAGATGTACATTGATTACCAGCCTCTTGCTTCCAATTCTTTGCATGTGTACATCTACCTGTCTGGGATTGCCCTCCTACACCTGCCCATTTGGCTATCTCCTATTCTGATTTTTAAATGTTCACAGGGCTGCCCTCTGGCTCAGTCAGTAGAGCATGCAGCTGTTGACCTCCCGGCTGTGAGTTTGAGCCCCATACTGGGTGTAGAGATTACTTTTAAAAATGTTTTAAATCTGGGGTGCCTGGGTGGCTCAGTCGTTAAGCCTCTGCCTTCGGTTCAGGTCATGGTCTCGGGGTCCTGGGATCGAGCCCGGCATCAGGCTCCCTGCTCGGCGGGAAGCCTGCTTCTCCCTCTCCCACGTCCCCTGCTTGTGTTCCCTCTCTCGCTCTCTCTGTGTCAAATAAATAAATATTTAAAAAGAAATGTTTTAAATCTTAAAAAAATATACAATGTCATTCACAATGAATTTTCTCTAGAAAAGCTACCCCAAATGCCTTCTTGTGCTGACCCACACAGATCTGTGCCTTTTCTTTGTTCTCTAATCTTCTTTAATAACATTTTTAGAATTTTATTTTTATTATGTTATGTTAATCACCATACCTTACATCATTAGTTTTTGATGTAGTGTTCCATGATTCATTGTTTGTGCATAACACCCAGTACTCCATTCAATACGTGCCCTCTTTAATACCCATCACCAGGTTAACACATCCCCCTACCCCCTCTCCTCTAGAATAACTTTTGACACAACTTTTTGCATCTTATAATGATATTATTTGTTTTAATGTTCTGAACACGCTAAGAAATCCGTGAATTTTTGCTTAACTACTCAATGTCTATGAGTAATGAAGGAGAAGAAATTTTCCTACTTACTACCTAACCTTCGAACCCTGTCTCACATGTTACAGACACATGTAGTAAATGGGTACAAAACTAAACTTCATTATAATCTATTTGTTCTTTTTGACAAGTAATCCATTCTTGATTTAGGAGAGTATATGCAAAACAGTCTTTGGGGAGTAATATGTTATTTTCTCTTAATTTTGATTGCAAACATTCAGAAAACACATGGTATAATTCTTACAGATGAACATCCCTCTGTTATATATAAATTTAAGCTCTTTAGTATTACTTGGGAGGAATAAACAACATCTAGGGTACTAAAGAATCACACATATGACTAACAGATTGCATATAACTGTAACATGTGTGTGCATGTGTTGAGAAAGGTGGGGGGGGGCGCCTGGGTGGCTCAGTCGGTTAAGCCTCTGCCTTTGGCTCAGGTCATGATCCCGGGGTCCTGGGATCGAGCCCCACAGTCAGCTCCCTGCTCAGCTGGGGGTGGCTGGGGGGTCTGCTTCTCACTCTCCCTCTGCCCCTCCTCCCTACTTGTGTTCTCCTGTTCTCTCTCAAATAAATAAATAAATCTTTTTAAAAAGAGAGAAAGAAAAAGGTGGAGAGAGAAAGGGAAAGAGAGAGAAAGAATTGAGGATACCTACACATATTGGTTAATCTTGGCTAGGGACAAGAATCCTGTGATCAGAGAAGATCTGATTTTGAATAGTTAATCTAACTATTTACAGCTTGTGGACTTGAGCATATTACTGTATTTGGTCTGTCTCCATTTCCTGTTAAAACCCACCCTTTATAATGTTTTTGTAAGACAAAATGATAGAAGACACATGTAAATGATTTACCCATGTCTGGCACATGACAATTCCTAAAACCCGGAAGCCGAGCCAATATTTAAAGTATTCTTTCTTTACAGGGCACCTGGGTGGCTCAGTCATTAAGCGTCTGCCTTCGGCTCAGGTCATGGTCCCGGGGTCCTGGGATCGAGCCCCACATCGGGCTCCCTGCTCAGTGGGAAGCCTGCTTCTCCCTCTCCCACTCCCCCTGCTTGCATTCCCTCTCTTGCTGTCTCTCTGTCAAATAAATAAATAAAATCTTTAAAAAAATAAAATAAAAAAATCAAGTATTCTTTTATCTGAGAAACCTAAAAGTATTTGTTAGGTATTTATGCAAATCAGTTTGAAAAGATTTTTTTCACTCTTATCGTCATACCTCTTCATGCAGCTCTCTCCAACGGGAATTAAATGTCTCAAGTTCCTCATTGATCAGTTCATCCATGACTCCACCATCTGTTAGGGTCTGTGCCAATATGCGAATCTGATTCGGGTTATCCTCTGAATGTTGCATCAAATTTTCAAGTGACTGAAACACATTTGCAATAATTACTATTTCCCTTCTTTTTCTAAATATATTGAATTAACACAAAATGCTCAGTATCTTCTTATTTACATATCATTAAGTTAAAACAATTTAAAGCAACATTGAATTGGGATAATAAAACATGAAAGACCATTGTTACTTAAAAATATGATGTTTCTGCATGTCTATCTTCATGAGCTTGTGGCAGGATTGTGGACTGTGGCACTTAAAAGTTATCCACAGCCACCTTCTTTGATGTCCTCTACTCTTAAACCTGGAAAGATAAAATACTCGATTTCTCAACTTCTCTTACAGCTAGTGATGGCTAAGTGACAGGATTCTGAACAATACATGTAGGTAGAAATTCAATAGCAGAGTTTCCTTTCCCCAATTAAAAAAAAAAAAAAGGTACAACCTCTAGAAGAAATCACTTTGCCCGTCATACTTTTTCCCCCATACACATAGCTTCTCAGTGAAGCAGCCATCTTGGACGGAAAAGCAATAAAGTTGAGGGTGAAGCCCTTAAATCTGATTATTTAATAGGATAACTGCATCATCACACCCTTTGTTCTGGCACTGTGTATGCTTCAACTTTTTTTGGAAGATGCATGACATTGCTGCTTCACCAAGAATGCTTTGTCAGTTAGCATCTCAGAATAGGACAAGGCCAAAATTACAGTCCACCTGAGACAAGTCTCATTGTTCTCTGATAGCTTTTCAGGTTTTACAAATCCTCTTGAGAAAATAAGAAAGTTGGATATATTATGTTTAGGTTCCTGCTTTAACACTCTAGAATCTCAATAATATCTAAAGTGACATTTTACATTTCCTTCACATCTCGATTAAGTGACAACTTACATCAAGCACCTCAGAGATTTCCTCAGCTCCCCCAGGAATATTTTCCATGGTTTTCAGTTTGAATTCTACTTCACTTAGCCACTTGTTTGCCTTCTCCAAGTATGACAATAACTCATGCCAGCACGCCCAAACTTCCTAAGAAAGAAATACATATCACAGATTAAATATTTGATAGAAGTGACTCTGGGGCTTTGGAATTTTCATTTTTAAAGCTGTGAGAATGGAACATGTTTATTTCATATTGTTCACCTTTCCTTTGCAGTAGATAATTAAAAAAGCAACTAGTCATGTTGATCAGCTAATATGTTTATAATTACTAATCATTAAGGAAACATCTTATTACAACAATTAATTAAAGAGTCAGTGATTTACTTTTTTAAATAAAAAAACTCAACATCACAGTCTGGAGAATAAAAACTAAAAGCATACACAAAAATGCATATATATATATATATATATATATATATATATATATATATATATATATATATAAAACATCTCAAAACCTTAACCATGCCCACTTTTCTGTGAGCTCCTTTAAACTTTATCATATGCCAGTAACATGACAGCTAACATTAAAGTACATATTTAGCTACAGAGCTTTTTCACTAAACCTTTTACACAATTTTTCTGTATTACTAAGAAGACATATTTTTAATGAAAACCTAAAGTTTCATTTAAGTGGCTGTATTATTGTTTTCTTAACAGTCATAACTTATTGGGTAGTTAGACAACTTTTGGTTTTGTTTGCTAATAAATTTGTAGTGAAGATCACCATGAATATAGATTTTTCCCATATTTCAAATTATTTCCTTGAGGTATATGAAGAGGAATATGACTAATAACAATTTCAAGGACATGACTATTTTTAAATGGCTTTTGATATGTATTGGAAAAAATGATTACTGTAATACTAAAACATACTCATATATAAAACAGCAAAACTTTAAGACCACAACCAGAAAATACAGAAGAGTATTCTATAAACTTTAGATGGGAAAGGATATCTTAAATAAAACATTTCGTAAAAAACAAAACAAAAACAAACCAAAAAAGAAACCTGAATAAATTTGATTACAGTAGAATTAAATTCTTCTATTTATCAAAAGACACCATAAAGAAATTGAAAACCAGCCTCAAACTTGAAGAAAACAATTGCAAAATTTCTAACAGATGAGTAAAAAAGGAATGGCCCCTGGTGATTAATGTAACAATACAAAAAATAGTGAAGCAAAAAAAAAAAAAAAGTATGACCCCAAGTCAATTAAAAGGCAAGAGACATCCCAATAGAAAATGAAAGGAAAACCTAAACCACCATTTCAAAGAAAAAGATATATGCATATCCAACAAATACATGAAAATACGTTCAACCTCATTAGCAGTCGGGAACGTAAGTCAAGATTACGTGGTATTTATACCATGTCAACCAACACAAATGAGAAATTTCACAATTCCAAGCGTAAGAGAAGATACAAATTAACAAAAATTTGTATTTATTGCTGGTGGGTGTGTCTACTGGAATGATCATTTTGGAAAACAATCTGTCATTCTCAGTCAGGTGGATATTCCCATACCCGACAATCCAGCAACTCTACTTTCGCATACATAACCTCAGAGAAACTGCTTTGTGTGGACAACAAAGGCAGTTAAGAGAATGTTCATTTCATCACTTTCGGTAATAACCAAAATTTTTATGTCTGCTAACCAGAGAATGTAGAAATACACCGTAGTACATTTAAACAGAAAACACAGAAGTAGGGCGCCTGGGTGGCTCAGACGGTTAAGCGTCTGCCTTCAGCTCAGGTCATGATCCCGGGGTCCTGGGATCGAGTCCCGCATTGGACGCCCTGCTCCTTGGGAGCCTGCTTCTCCCTCTGCCTCTCTCTCTCTCTCTCTGTCTCTGATGAATAAATAAATAAAATCTTTAAAAAAAAAAAAAGAAAACACAGAAGTAAAAATGAAAATTTCATCACACAGAACAACATGGATGACTCTCAGACACAAAAATGTTGGGCAGAATGGGCAGGCCCTAAAAAACTAAATATTATAGGCTATGATATTTTGTGACGCTCAAAACAAGCAAAATTGAGCGATACGTTATTTAAGTATTCATATGAGTGTGATAAAACATTTTTAAGCAAAGAAAAATAAAGGCAAATTTCTGGATTATGAGTTTGTCTAACTGAGAAAAAAGCAGGAAGATGCAGTAGAGGATACGAATACAAAAATGGTCATTTTCCATTAGATTTGAGATTGTAAATATTGGACAAACCTATAAATACAGTAGTGCAATCACTACCACCTGCTACCCCCCCCCAACTCCACCAAAAATAAAGGCAAGGAAGGAAGCATTATTCTAGGAAAAACCAAAACTTCTGTCAGATTTCCCATATTTTCACTTTGCTTATAGCCCTTGCAAATGATAGAGGACATTCCCTCTCTAATTGATGAGAAGTATCAGTCCAACCTGTCTTGCCACCCTACCAATACTTGCTTAGTATTTTATGTACAGTTTATTACGGAAAATGAAATTAAGTATTTTGCTTTAAAAGGTGATAGAAATCTTAAATCTGGGTCATTTCCAGCTCCTGCTGGACTACAGGCTGTCTTCCTTCTGGGCACAAGTCCCAGTGGAAAAATATAAATATCTCCTTAAGTACCAGAGGGTATTCTAGAGCTTTGAAGATAAGGAGATGTGATTGGTAATGTGTCTTATTAACTTTGGTGCAGTTTGAGGTAATGAACTACCTTGCTGATTTAACCGTCAGGATGGATGGCCTCTTGTGTCCTCAAATGCATCTGAAGGACACAGCTGGAGAGGCTGAATGTACTGGCTTTACAGGTCACCTTTGCAAAATAAAATGTAGTCTTGTAGCCAGAATTGGAGCTAAAAGCCACTTAGAATAACTGTTAAGGTTAGCAGTTTGGGACTCAAAACTGCTTGGAAATCACAGAATTCACAGTGGCTTTGAAGAGATGACAATTGAAAAAGGAAACTTCTGCCCAAGATGGTAAATGGAGCTGATGTGGCAATCCCCCCACCCCCTGCTTTCGTGATATTGAAATGCTGGGTAAAATACAAAGAACAACATTTAAGTTCATCCGGCTGCTCTATGAAATATGAAAATCTTCCCGGAGCAGAAACAAAGAGGGAAGTTAAGTGCATGCAGAGGTTGGGAGGCTAAGCTAAACAAAACACCGGCATATCAAAAGAGGGTATGTGACATACCAGCTAGGGTATTCAACACTAACTTGGGATGAAAAAAGGGGCACCTGTCTCAGGCAGTCCAGGGAGATGGAAGAGCATAAAGTTGGGTGCCACCTGTCCTGGAAACCAGAACTATAAAATCCCCGTCCACTGGAGTAAAAGGAATTGGCAAGGAAGCTGAGAATCCTTTGGATTTTAGTTGGAAAATAAGGATTCACCTACCAGAAACTGAAACCTAAGTTTATATCACACATGAGAGTAGAACATGACATTTCTAGGACTCTGGGACAAACATTAAAAAACAAAACAAAACAAAAAAAACCACAACTCATAAGGACCCTCTGACAGCCCAGAGCAGAGAGGATTTCTAGTAAAAACAATTCCTACTACAATTGAGCTCAAAAACAAAATATTACAAACCATGTGAGAAAATTTACTGCCATTCGAGGCAGTCAGTAGTGGTAATGAATATAGAATCTACAACTTATAATCTAAAGATGACACAATTGTAAAGACTTTTATAATAAACAACTTGAGCCTGCTGTTAAAAGTTGCCAGTAAGATCTCTTTTTCTTGAGATTGGCAACTAGAGTTCATACTTAAGAAATAAAGGGTTCCCTATATTCTATGTTAAAAAAACTTCTGCAACATGTTTTCACAAGCTGTGGCTTAAATAGAGGGGGGTGATGGGGAGGGCAAAGGGGGTATATGAGGAAAGGAGAACTGGAAAGTGAGGCAAATTTTTTTTTAAGATTTTATCTTTTAAAGTAATCTCTACACCCAACGTGGGACCTGAACTTACAACCCTGAGATCAAGAGTCATGTGCTCTACCAACTGAACCAGCCAGGTGCCCTTGAGGCGATTCTTTTTTTCAACTCTTTACTGTGGTGTTTAGGGGAAACCCATCTGGTCCCTTTTCCTGGAAGGATCTAAAATGATACCACTCATCGAATGGGCAGGTACATTCAGAAAGAGATGGTTGGCATGCATTCCCCACTGAGCTGCTGGTATGGCCAAAGAGGCATCATGGAGTTACGGGAGATGGGATCTGCCAGAGCTTGCTGGCTAAGCTGAAATGTGGTGGAGAAATAAGAATCCAGCACATCATGGAAGCATGAGTTTAAAAGATGTAACTTTCAAGAGAATGTGGTTTAAGGTTACTGGCAAGAGTCAGCCTGAAATTTTGTTGAATACCCCAAGGCACCATGAATGAATAGGGGATCTTTTTTGGGGGTTCATAGTCTATATGAATATGGATCCCCAACAGATCACATCAAGTCTAGGAAGAAAAAGCCAGATCAGTGGTGATAACCTATAGAATCTGGTGATAACATACTCATCATCATAGATGTCTATGGGTGTTATAAAAGGGTATAGCAACTGTGATCAGCAAAGAAAGGACATTGATATAAAGAATGTATTTTCCCCCTCATTATCCTCCCTTAAACCAACACCATACAATCACTATCCAGAAATTGAGTGGGAGGAGAGGATGCTAAAATCATTTTTTTCTCACTCCCACCTTTGTATGAACTGTTGAAGCCACAGATTAATCTAAACTAATGGAAGATATTAAACTATGAGATCAAAATTTAAATGCGACTAAATTTTAATAACCAAAAGTGAATGAAAAATCATGGGATCAGACAGCAGTAGTGATTAGGAAGCCAACTACTAGGCAGAAAATGAGGTTTGACATGGGTGGTTACAGTTATTGGAAAACCAAAACTCTTCCATGCTCATTACTCACTGAGACTTCTCAACCAAACAGACTGCATAGGTTTAAGTTGTTTAACAAAAGGAAGAAATAGAATCAATTATGCAAAAGCAGAAGATTACATAAAAGAAGAGACAAATTTTCTAAATAAGTAAAATCTTAAGAAATGGAAAATAAGGTCTTTGAAAGAATACAAAATCATATCCACACATGTATATGGGTAGATGTGTATATAGAGATGAGTATATTTATACACCAAAAATCAGTTGAAGAGGTAATTTGAGAACTAGAAGACAAGTTTCAGAAAAATACACAGAATCCAATAGAAAGAGATAGATATATAGAAAATATTAAAGGGAAACCCTCAAATGAGAGAAAGAGAGAACAAAATTTGTTGCATTAGTGCTGAGAACTACAGAAAATAAAATAAAGAACAGGAAAGGAAGGGAAGAGATGACACTATGGGTCCCAGGAAAGTCAGAACTAAAAAACTATCACCTTACATGAGGGAGGGATTTTTTGTATCTAGGAAATTGCTTTCTGACAATATTTTAAAATGAAACTCTTAAATATTTTCTTATGTTCTTAATTTCTTTACATCACTATTGTTCTTTGCTTCCTATGACTCATGTTGTTCATGTAAAAGATAGGCCAATCCATCAGAAATCTATTTTGGGATATATTTTCTAAAGGGATCTTTTATGTTCATATTAATAAATTTTTTCAAGACTATTGAGCTATCCCTCTACTTCTTTTTTTTTTTAGGTACATATACACACATTTATCATAAATTTTTACATCACACAATTTACAAATAATAATAAAATATATGATACTCTTCTGTGAATTCTATGTGGCTAATTGAATCTCTTGGAATCCTTGTATAGTCTTTTTTTTTTATTATGTTAGTCACCATACATTAGTTTTTATTTTATTTTATTTTATTATGTTATATTAATCACCATACATTACATCATTAGTTTTTGATATAGTGTTCCATGATTCATTGTTTGCATATAACACCCAGTGCTCCATTCAATACATGCCCTCCTTAATACCCATCACCAGGCTAACCCATCCCCCCACCCCCCTCCCCTCTAGAACCCTTAGTTTGTTTCTCAGAGTCCATAATCTCTCATGGTCCGTCTCCCCCTCCGATTTCCTCTATTTCTCATCTATAATTACACTTCTAACCTCTTCTATTCATACTGAAGTTATAAAGTCCCTTTTTAGTCCATCTTCAGTGGTTTGGAATATATATGACTTCTTTATCAACTATATTCACTAAGATGACTCAGTTCATGTGGGGGAAGGGGGCTTAATTTACAGCCCAGCTAGTGGGCAGTCTCTGGCAGCGTCAGCTTTTGGTGCTAGGTAAAGTTTTGCGCTCCTCAACACAGTCCTTACTGTTTGGTGCTAGGTAAAGTTTTGTGTTCCTCAACACAATCCTTACTGTTAGTAAATAGTATTTTCACATGGATTCTTTATTAACAATTTTCAGATAATCTAAGGAGTAAAGCATGTGGAAAAGATAATGCAGGACTTAAGATGATGCATAAATATAATACAAAATGTCCCCCCAAAAGAGCTAGACAACATGTCTTGTGAAGCACCCTATAGGGCAGAGCGATTCTTAAAGACAATTACAATAAAATATACTTCTCCACAAAATACCTTTCTGCTAAGATACTTATGATTTTATGCATATTCAAATATATGAAAGAAAAAAGATCAGTTTCTATAATACTGAGGAAACTTATTTATAAGATTTTTGTGACCTAATAATAATGGTAATAAGAAGAATTAGAACTATAATTGCTCACATTTATTGGGCATTAGGCTAAGTACTTTAAATAGAATAGCTCATTTAATTTTCTCAGCACCCTATGGAATAGGTATTTTTGCCCATTTCACAGATAGGAAACAGATTTATACAATGTAATCAACTGGCCCAAGGTCACAAACTTCTAAGTGCCTTTGTGAGGAATCTGAGCCTAAGTAGTCTTAACACCAGTGTTTCTGTTCTTAATCACTGTGTTTCACGCAGGATCATAAGCTGACACATAAGTAATAAAGCTCAAGAAAAGCAACTGACTTCCAAGGTCTTGCATTTGCCATTGAGCCTGGTGCAGAGCCACTGATAGTTGGTGGTTAGAGTGTCAAGTTCCTTTTTAAAGGCTTCTTGTGCTGCAGGGGTAGCCTGAGGTATGACACTATTGACAGACTCAGTAAGGAGTTTCACTTTGGCTTCTTTCTGCTGGGCCTCTTCTTTAGCTCTCTGAAAAACAAAGAATGCTCTCTTACTTGATAGCAAGACAATGGATTTACTTCCAAAATGCATTCCTCTGTATCATATGTTTTCTTCTCCCACAAGATCCCTGTGAAGAGATTAATAAAAATAAATCCGGTAGTGACTACAATAACTTCCATCAGTTTAGGTTTAGTTAAAATTTGAAGTTGGAAGGAAAAAATTATCATCAGAATGTAATAGCTCTTTCATCCAAATGCGGTGCAAAGTAGTCAACACGTGGGTATCTATTTGCGGTGTGCTCTCGCCCTCTTTCATACATATGTGTGCGTGTGCGTATATAAACACATACACACACACGAGACAAGCAAGAAACACGTATTTCAATACCAACAAAAATATCCCATATTCTAGAATTGAAATCATTTCTAAATTACTCAGATGAATGAGTAATATTGAAATCAATAAAAATATCATTATTTAAATCAAAAGATAATTAATATAGAAAAGTCTTCTTAATGCTACATCCAGAACCATATCTTGAGAAAAGGAAGTTCTATTCAGTAACTGAACACATACAAGAGGAAGAGGAGAAGAGCAGCCCCTGAAAGGAGGGAGGCTCACCTGGTCCTCAGCTATGCCTTTGGTCTTCTCCCATGGAATATAAAGTATTTCACAGAATATCAACATCAGACAAGGCTACTTTGTTACCACTGTGGATCATTCAACAATACCACTACATTCCATAATTTTGTTAGAATATATACAAAGCATAAACTGCCCAAACCACAAAATATCTAACACTTCCCTGTCCCCATTAATATGAATCTGTGCTGCTTCTTTATCAATTATACCTTCAGCATCACTCTAGTCCTCCTTCATTCTAGGACAGATTTATTAAGATACCCGATCACAGAGTTATTCCCACTTACTGGCACCATGCAACCCAAAGCAAAGCTCTTCAACTCTCCCTCAAATCATCTAACACAAACCCAGATCCTACAACAGGTTCTTTCTAATATGCTCTAACTCATACAACCCATAGTTCCCCAAAGTACTCACTGCCAGAAGTACTAAACCCAATTTGGACAACTATATGAATCTTGCTGGAGGCCGTTAGCTGCAGGGTATGTGTAATCCTCAATTTTCAATGTGTACATGCATATCTCTCTGTCTCTGTCTCTCTCTCTCTCTCTCACACACATATACGCACACATGCACAATATATCTTTCATTTGAGTTACTCCAAAGGCCAACCCTGAGATGAGCTTTCAAGCATAAGTAGTTTATGTGTCATGTAAAGCAAATACTGGTATAGGAATGGGGAATGGGGACAGGAAAGGGAAGAGAGATTAGAAGGGTACACTTATTCAGCTCAGCAACCAGTGTTGGTTACTAGTCTAATCTTACTGGGAAGCTCTGGGAAACACATGCCTAAGGGTTATCACACTCAAGGGTGAAGAATTGGGGTACTTATAAATCATCTCCCATCATAGGTTGAAGGCTACTGGGGGGATGTTAATTTCATAGTAGTGAAGCTTGACACATAGGTGGGAAAAATGGGTTGCAAGAACCACAGAAAGTCCTTACATCAAGAAATGCAGGTTCTGGCAGGGGGAAGTTGGGCCTACATGCAGTGTAATGGTGAGCATAAGGGGAGATGGGCAAGAAATGGACAAGGTCAGCTATAAAATGCCTTTATATTTTTCAACACAATTGCCCTATGCCTTTGGACTTATTCTTATGATGCCTCAAAAGTATATAATATGATGGCAAATGCCAAGATGTTTTGAATATTAAGTGATTGCCTTCATGGATTTTGATGTAATTGATTAAAAATTTTAGCCCCGAATTCTTAAATCTGTTTTTGGCATTACTGAGCATGAGGTTTGTTTCTACACAAACCATATTTTGACTAGTAATTTTAGCTTACAAACAATTTTGACAACCATTAATCACTCTGTGCTGCTGTGTGCTATGTCAGACATGCTGTACGTGCTACTTCGTTGCATCTTTAACGAAACCTTGTGAGATGTGTTTTGTCATCTCTATGCATATTTGACATCAGAAAACTGAGTTTCAAAGTGTTTAAGAAAGTCGTCCTGGAAACTCTTCCTTTCTTTCTCATAGTTTCTGTTAAGCCCATCTCAAATCCTCTGTGAAATGAAGAAGCGTGCTGTACTGGATCCAATGAATGAAATTACATTTTATACAAGTTACAAACAACCTATACAACCATCAAAAAATGCAGGATAAAGAACACTTCTTTCTTCCATTTTTTGGCTTTCATATATTCTTTAAAAAAAAAAAAAGAAGCTTAGAAGCTGGGAAACATTCAGAGGAGAAACAGACAAAATTTCTCCACTGAAAGAAAAGGTAGAAAATTAAATGATTGGTGTAATTTGGATGTAATCTTCATTAGAAGTGATGTCTTCCCCTCCCCTTTATTTCCATGAATCTAACCATTATATGCTGAGACACCTTTCATTGCCAATATCTCAAACGAGTGGTTCTCAAAGTATGGTTTCTTGGAACCACTTTGGAACTTGTTTCCTGGCATCACCGGGAAATTTGTTAGAAGCAAAAATTCTCAGGTACCACCCTAGACTCAGTGAATTAGAAATGCTGGGGTGGAGCCTAGATGTCTGTGTTTTAACAAGTCCTCTAGGTGATTGGGATGCTCACTCAGTTTTAAGAATCACATTCTAGTCCGTCACACAATGAGAACAGTAAATACATTTATGTAATTCTGGCAAGTATGAGGACTAGAGTTACAATAATGTAAATTTAAAACAAAATAAAGAAGAAAATAGTTAAAACTGAAATCTCAGCAATTTTTAAGGAGTTTAATATGAAGTTTCACCATTTATTCATTGTAGAACTCCAAAAGAATTTTCAAGTCAGATAATTTTGCTTATCAAACACTCCCAGAAACTCTTTTATGTTAACTGTAAAGTTTTGTTTATAGGGGAAAAAGAAGTCATGAAAGTAGCATAATCATTTTCAAATAAGACACAGGAGATAAAAATAAATAAACAGAAGGATATCTCTACTTTTTCTCTGAGTAAATTAGGGAGAAATGTCTGAGTAGGTCTGCCAGTTTCTTTTGACAATAAAGATAAATTTGCTCTCAACATGAGCGCAGGTGGAAGCCTGGACAAAGTACCATTACTACCCTCTAGGTAGTGAAACAAACCTAAAGAGATTACCTTGACTGGCAGGCAAAACAAAAAACAAAAAAACAAAAAACAAAAAACAAGAAATTGGATCTTCTTGCCAACTCCCCTGGCTGTTGTCAGAGGCTGCCTGAGCTTTTCCTCTTTTCAATATTACCCCCATCCTAGAGCAATTCTGTAGCTAGATCAATTATTTAAACAAGTAAGTCAACGTGGGCTAATTGGTTGCATTACTCATTTCAAGAACTGTGTGAAAATTTTCAAAATTTGAGACAGTCTGCTCTCTAGCACTGGAAAAGAGAAAAGGATCTGCCTGGGTGGTTAGCCAGATAGGCAAAGTGTTCAAGGAGAGAGGGAAGGGGGCCAGAAGAGGGCCAGAGCCAAACACAGGAACTGGGAGAAGTACAGCAGCTGAACACAAGCTCACTGCTGATTATCTACTTAGGGATCTGAGGCAGTGGCTACAAAGTATTAGAGGAGGTGAGGAAAACAGCCACCAGGAGAATGGGATGTGAGGGTAAAGGCAATAGGGACGGCACATGACTCTAAAAGAAAAGGAAACAAAAGATAAAATAGTTTGGAATAGCTTGGGATGGGATGGTGTGGGATGGGATGGCATGACAAATATTCAATATTCTTGGTTCTACCATAGATAAAGCCTGTGACTATGAGTAAATTATTCACCTATCTGGGGATTTCAGTTTTCGGATCAGCAAAGAGAAGTGTGGTCTATTTGCTTCCAAAGTATCTTGTAGCTCTCACCATCTATGGTGATATAAGTTTCCTAAGAGTGACCTCCCCACATTCAAATTTAAAATCATTAGAGTCTCTTGTTTGAAACTGTCCAATGGCTTTCCCACTTCATTTCTCATGAACTTCCCCAATCCTACGAAATTCCTGTTAGCAGGTACCTACCCACCTCCTCAAAATCATCTCAGGTGATTTATCTTGTTTCACTCTGTGCAGCCTGGCAGGCCTCTTTCTCTTCCCGGTTAGCCTTAGGGTCTTTGCAGGAGCGCTCACCTCCAACTGGAATGTGTTTCCAATAGTTTTTTTTTTTTTTTAAAGGCTGACTTTTTCTTAGGACTCCTATCTCCGATTATAATGCCTCACGAATTCCTTACATGTCAACCCTTTCTAAAATGCATTTTATTACCCCCAACTCCCACCTAAACCCTAATTATTTTTTATTTCACATTTGTGGTTTACTTGTTGGGCAAACTACCATGATCTCAAAAGGGTTTGTTTATTTCTCCATTCACTGCCTGCCCTCCCCCCACCGGAACGTAAGTTCCAAGAAGTCAGGTCATTCTTATGTCTTGCTCACCACTGTATTCACTGTCTAAAAGGGTATGTAGCACTTAAGTAACTATACAATCAATATTTGTTGCTTAAATGAATGAATGATATATGGTATTATTAGATTAGAATAATTATGCAGCTTTTAGTACCCTGAAAACTATTACTGTTTAAATAAAGTATTCCTTATATGTTCTAATTTTACTTTCTATAGGTGACCAAAGCCACATGATCCACTTGGAAGGGGACGGAATGAAATATATTCAATACTCTTGGTCTTACCACAGGGTCTTTGAATGCCCACTCTGAGCCAGGCAATTTACTTACATGTAAGTTTCAATTCTCAGTTCATACATTCAAGTTAGAAAATGACATGGTGTAGACATGACAAATCAGAGATTACACTGACTGTCCAGTTGTCCAAGGTCATACTGAAATGCCACTGCAGAGACTCTACTTCAGGCCTCACCTCCCAGTCCCTGCTACGTACTAGTTCCCTTGGTCCTAAATCACTATTAGTTTTCATCCCACTGTTTGAGAAGTCCGTGTAAACCCAGTCCTTTTTATTCATATTAAAGGCCATCAATTAAAGTATGTAGTATCCAAATTCTCAGAAACTCCTTTTAAAACACCAAACGAACACAGCCTGTTAGCTACATTTTCAACTGTCATTGCAGTAACCCTTGGCATATTTTTCGTTTGAATTTTCATCACTAGAAACAGCTAATGTGAGTAACCGATTCCAATCACTTAATACGATATAATGTCATGGGGAAAATGTTGCTAATGGTGACTGTCAATATTTAGATTTTGACAATGCTTTAAAATAAATAAATAAAAATTTCAGATTCCATAATGTATACCAAACTTGAAGCTGAATTCATTAAAACCCAACCTCCACCATCAAACCAAGGAAAGAAAAGATAGTGTAGAATCACAATGTCAAGCAAACTAGCATCTTTCTCTGTTTTTTCTTTCTTTGCTTCATTTTATTTGGTTTATTTTACCTTCATCTCTTCAACGGCTGTCTGCAATTCATCAGGGGTTTTATATTCGAAATCTCTCTCTAGGTATTCTTCTTCAGCTTGCGTCATCCATTCATGCATCTCTGACAGATCTTTCTGAAGACTTACAGTTTTATCCAAACCTCCCTTTAAGGCTTCCTTCCTGGCATAGACCTTCCATAAAACAAACAAACAAGCAAAGCATGAATATTGAAAGTCACAAAACATTATCATTATATTATTACTGAACAGTCTGTAAATAACAGAAAGCTTAGATAGAAAAGATGAAACAAGAAGTGAAAAAGCTTATATGAATGAGGAAATAATTCATGGCTATTGGTTACACTTAATTTCATGTGTTAAAATAAGATATAGCCATTTATTTGGCATATGTACTAAAATGAATACATTCCCCCATGACTACAATTTAGCTGTTGTGTATAGCTACGCTTTTCTGTGAATAATAGAGAAAATAATTTTTCATAATATGTTTCAGTTGGATATGTAAATTTATTGGCACAGTTTCTAATGTTCATAAATCTGAGTCTACTCTTCCAGTTAATTTTTTAAATTTGTTTTACTCTTTCACTTTAAAGAATGTATCATATGAAACACAGTATACAAAGTGGCAGGAATAATTGTAAATAGATATGCCCCCAACGTGGGAGCACCCAAATATATAAAACAATTAATAACAAATATAAATAAATTCACTGATAATAATACAATAATAATAGGGGACTTTAACACCCTACTTGTAGCAATGGACAGATCATCTAAACAGAAAATCAACAAGGAAACAATGGCTTTGAATGTCATTCTGGACCAGATGGACTTCACAAATATGTTTAGAACATTTTATCCTAAAGCAGAATACACATTCTTTTCAAGTGCACATGAGACATTCTCCAGAATAGATCATATACTAGATCATAAATCAGGCCTCAATCAGTACAAAAAGACTGAGATCATACAATGTATCTTTTCAGACCACAATGATATGAAACGAAGTCAACCATGAGAAAAAGTTTGAAAAGACCACAAATACATGGAGGTTAAAGAACATCCTACTAAAGAATGAATAGGTTAACCAGGATATTAAAGAAGAAATAAAAAATATATGGAAACTAATGAAAGTGAAAACAAAAGAGTCCAAAACCTCTGGGATGCATCAAAAGCAGTCCTAAGAGGGAAGTATATAGCAATACATGCCTACCTCGAGAAGCAAGAAAAATCTCAAATACACAACATAACCTTACACCTAAAGGAGCTAGAAAAAGAACAGCAAATGAAGGCTAGAGCCAGCAGAAGAAGGGAAATAATAAAGATTAGAGCAGAAATCAATGATATAGAAAACAACAACAACAACACTAGAACAGATCAAGGAAACTAGGAGCTGGTTCTTTGAAAGAATTAATAAAATTGATAACCCCCCAGGCAGACTTATCAAAGAGAAAGGACCCAAATAAAGAAAATTAGGAATGAGAGAGGAAAGATCACAACAAATACCACAGAAATACAACGTGGCATGAACACTATTCAATTCAGCTTTGAAGACAGCCACATATTAGAAACAGATCCAAATGTGCTTCTGTGGAGAATAAGTTAAACAAACTGTGAGATATACATATGCACACAATGGGATACTATGTAGCACCAGTACATTTGTACTGAAGTGAAAGTGGTTTGGTATATAATTTTAAGTTTAATAAGCAGGTTGCAAAACAGTAAGTGTGGTAATAGGAGGAGATTTATGCTTTTGAAGCCTCATAGGTTTCTGAAGTACTTTTTTACAAAAGATGTATTACTTATTAACCAGAAAAATAGCAAAACTTGAAATATCTACAAGAAAATTGTGCATGTCAATTCCTTGTTACAAACCACCCTGTTGTACCACACTGAGGGAAAAATCTCAGTTTGGTATTAGAAAGATTATATATTGCTTCTCTTTTACCTTAAAAAGGAAATCTAATCCAATGATGTTAATTCTTTTCTCTGAAATTAAGTAGAGTTCTATCTTTTAAGGAACGGAGTTTTAATTGTACAGTCTTAATATATAACACACAGTTTTAGTGTAATGAAATTTTATGTACTTTAGCAAATACTAAATATGTGCAGAACCATATTAATTTCCTTGTTCTTTACAACCATCTTAAGCCTGATACAATTAAATTAAAAGAACTTTAAGTTCTTTACTCTCCTTGGTAAATGTAGTGTCTGAGCTACTGAAATGTAAATAAATGCTTCACTGTGACATAGCTAGAACAATATGTCTAACAGTTAAGCTAATTTAAGTATAAAGGCTATTTGCATAATCAATGAGCCTATAATCAGTGTAAAAAAACAGGTTGCTCGATTTCTACTCAGATGTTCTACTATAATCTTTTCAGGCAGTTGGCAAAGTGACAATAATATTAGAATGACTAACAGAACTTAGCTAAAGAGTTGTAGTAAAAAAAAATTATATATATATATATATATATATATATATACTGCATGCTATTAAACTACACCAGAAAGAAGGGATCAGGAGTGATTTTTTTTTAAAGGAAAAGCAGGTGGGAAGTCATTCTGAGGTGACAGCACAAATGTATTGGAAAGAACATCAGCTTTGGAATCAGGAGACCTGGACTCAATCATTAGCAAGTTAAGTGAACCTGGAGACATCAGCTCATTTTTCTTTATCTCTGCTCTATAACTAATCTAACAGTTGGACCAGATGATTTCCAAGGTCTTTTCCAGACTTAACATTCCACAGCTCTATGCCTGACCAGACAGAGATAGGAATTTCTGGTGCTTCATATTTTAGAAGGATTTCTGTATAAAGATTTGGACAATTTTCCCTTTACCTTTATCATATTAGTGATGCCAGCATTCTAGCCTTAAATTGCCCATTCCACCCACAGTTTCAGATTATAGAGTTTCAGTTTCAGATTACAGAGTCACACCTCAGATATAAAACAAAAAGTTATTCATGTTTCCCATTCTAGAATTTTTTTTAAAGATTTTATTTATTTATTTGACAGAGACACAGCGAGAGAGGGAACACAAGCAGGGGGAGTGGGAGAGGGAGAAGCAGGCTTCCCGCCGAGCAGGGAGCTCAGAGCTCAATGTGGGGCTCGATCCCAGGACCTTGGGACCATGACCTGAGCTGAAGGCAGACGCATAACGACTGAGCCACCCAGGTGCCCCCACCCATTCTAGAATTTTTTAAATCTAACATTCAGCACTGCCCTTCCTCATTCCACTACTCCCCCAGCTTTATTTAGGTATAATTGACATTAACATTGTATAAGTTTAAGGTGCGCAATGTGAGGATTTGGTACACATATATATTGTGAAATGATTACCACAATAGGATTAGTTAATACCTCCATTACCTCACATGATTACCATTTTTTTTCTTTTTGTGATGAGAACATTTAAGATGTACTCTCTCAGCAACTTTCAAGATATAATACAGCATTGCTAACTAGTCACCATGTTGTATATTAGATCCCAAGAACTTATTCTGTGTATACCTGGAAGTTTGTAACATTTGACTGAAATCTTTCCCTTTACCCCACCCCCCAGCCCTGTCAACCACCCCCACTACTCTGTTCTAGAGTTCAGCTTTTCTAGATTCCACCTATAAGTAGAATCATACAATATTTTTTTCTCTGACTTATATCACTTAGCATAATGCCCTCAAAGTCCATCCAAATTTATGCAAATTGCATGATTTCCTTCCTTCTCAGGTCTGAATAACGCTCCATTGTATGTACACACACACACACACACACACACACAACCTTTATATGTATAGGTACACATCTTCTTTATCCAGTCATCCATTGCTGTACACTTAGGTTGTTTCCATATCTTGACTATTGTGAATAATGCTGTAATGAACATGGGGGTGCAAATATCTCTTCAAGATTTTGATTTCATTTCCTTTGGAAATATACCCATAAGTGGGATTGCTGGATCATAAGGTAGCTCTATTTTTAATTTTTTTTTGAGGAACACTCATACTGTTTTCCATAGTGGCTGCAGCAATTTACATCCCCACCAACAGTGCTCAAGGGCTCCCTTTTCTCCACATCGTTGCCATCAATTATCTCTTGCCCTTTTGGATGACAGCCATTCTAACAGATGTGAGGTCATATCTCACTGTGGTTTTGTTTTGCATTTCCCCAATTATTAGTGATGCTGAGCATTCTCTTCATGTAACTTTTGGCCATTTGTATGTCATCTTTGGAAAGAGTATTCATTTTTCCTATTTTTAAACCATGTTGTGTTTTGCTACTGAATTGTAGAAGTTCCTTATATATTTTAGCTAAAAACCCCCTATCAGATACATGGTTTGAAAATATTTTCTCCCATTCTGTAAGCTGTCTTTTAATTTTATTGATTGTTTATTTTGATGTGCGTCTACATTTTCTGGTTTGATGTAGTTCCACTTATTTTTTGTTTGTTGCCTGTGCATTGGTGTCATATCAAAAATATCATTGCCAAGACCAATGACAAAGAACATTCTCCCTGTTTTCTTCTAAGTTTTATGGTTTCGGGTCTTTTAAGCCTTTAACCTATTTTGTGTTAATTTTTGTGGTGTAAGATAGGAATCTAATTGCATTCTTCTGTGTGATTATCCCATTTCCCCAATACCATTTATTGAAGAGATTTATCCTTTTCCCATTGGTTATCTCTGATTCCCTTGCCAAATATTAGTTGACTGTATGCATGATGGTTTATTTCTGGGCTCTCAATTCTCTTCCATTGGTCTATGTGTATATATTTATGCCAGTACCATACTGTTTTTATTACTATAAATTTGTAATATAGTTTGAAATCAGAAGTGTGACACCTCTGTCTTTGTTCTTCTTTCTCAGGATGGTTTTGGTAATATGGGGTCTTTTGAGGTTCTGCACAAATTTTAAGAATGTTTGTTTGATTTCTGAGAAAAAATGTCCTTAGAATTTTGATAGGGATTGCAATGACTCTATAAATGGCTTTGGGTGTATGAACGTTTTAACAATATGAACTCTTCTGATGCATGAACACAGGATATCTTTCATTTGCGTCTTCTTCAAATTCTTTCAACAAAGTTCTATAGTTTTCATAGTACAGATCTTTTACCACCTTGGTTAAACTTATTCCTTAACTCTTTTGATACTATCATAAAAGGTATTGTTTTATTTCTTTTTCAGATATTTTGTTGTCACTGTATAGAAATCTGATTCCTGCATAATTCTATACATTGATTTTGTATACAGCAACTTCTTTTTCAAGATTTTCAATTTTAGTTAACATATAATGTAATACTGGTTTCAGGAGTAGAATTTAGTGATTCATCACTTACATATAAAACTCAGTGTTCATCACAAGTGCCCTCCTTAATACCCATCACCCATCTAGCCCATCCCCTGCCCACCTCCCCTCCAGCACTCTCTCTTTATCCCCCTTCCCCTATATTCATCTGTATATATCTATTATTTAGAGAGTGTGCATGCATGCCGAGTGGGGCAGGGAGGGGCAGAGGGCGAGGGAGAGAGAGAATCTTAAGCAGGCTCCGTGCTGGGCCCAGAGCCCCATGTGGGGCTTGATCTCACAACCCTGATATCATAACCTGAGCCGAAATCAAGAATTGGACGCTTAACAACTGAGCTACCCAGTTGCCCCATTTTGTTTTGTTTCTTAAATTCCACATGAGTGAATTTATGTGGTATTTCTTTCTGACTATTTCACTTAGCATAATATACTCTAGCTCCATCCATGTCATTGCAAATGCCAAGACTTTATTCTTTTTGATAAGTGAGTAATATTCCACTGTATACATATATACCACATCTTCTCTTTTCCAACCATTAGTTGATGGACATCTGGGCTCATTGCATAATTTGACTACTTCCATACTGCAACTTTACTGAATCTGTTTATTAGTTATAACATTTTTTTGGTGGAGTCTTCAGGATTTTCTATATAGAAGAATACATCATCTGCAAACAGACAATCTTATTTCTTCCTTCCTAATTTGGATGTCTTTATTTCTTTTTCCTTCCTAATTGCTTTTGCTAAAATTTCCAGGACTATGTTAAATAGGAGTGGTGAGAGTGGGCACCCTTGTCTGATCTTAGAGGAAAAGCTTTCATGATCAGAGGCATTCCTTTTATACGGAATTAAGTTTTTATCATGAAAGGATGCAAAACTTTGTCAATTCTGTCAAATGTTTTTTCTGCATCTACTGAGATGGTATGATTTTTATCTTTCATTCTGTTAATGCAGTGTATACAGTATATTTTCATATGTTTTCTTGCCACTAATTAAAATCCTTTAATTTCAGCTTGAACTTCTTTCAACATTTCTTCTAAGGTAGGTCTAGTGGTGATGAACTCCCTCAGCTTTTGTGTGTCTATAAAAGACTTTATCTCTCCTTCAGTTTTGCAAGACTACTTGGCCAGATAGTATATTCTTGGTTAGCATTTTTTTTCTTTCAGCACTTTAAATATATATTCTCACTCTCTCCAGGCATGTAAGGTTTCTGCTGAGAAATCCAATGAAAGCTTTATGAGGTTCCCTTGTAGGCAAAAAGTATGAAAATGAGTATAGGAAACCTCATTTAAAATAGAGTCATAAAGCCCTAAAGGGGGAGCCGTCACACATGTACCACTCCCTGCAGCCTACATAACCAGCAGAAAGAAGGAAGCTCTCTTCCTACCCCAGGAACAATGTGCTAAACAATGCCCGCAACCAATGAGAAATTGCCACATCCTTACATTCTTGTCCTCCTCTGATAAACTTTTGTTCAAAACAACCTTCCCCAATTTCACCCTGAAATCCAATAAAAGCTGACCTTGCTTTTGTCTTTTCAGATGTGCCTATGGTTTGCCATAGTTTAACTGTCCCAAATTGCATCTCCTCTACTCTTCACAAATAAGCTTATTTTGCTGATAAAATAAATGACTTTTTCAAGTCAAGTAATTCATAAATTACTTCTCTTGATAGTATTCCATAGGGCACATAGGTTTTTTTTCACTTTTTCTTTTCATTCTCCTCTGACCAATTTTAAAGGTCCTATCTTCACAGATTTTCTTCTTCCATTTGATCCATTCTATTAATGCTCTTTATTACTTTTTCCACTTCTTTCATTGTATTCTTCAGCTCTCAGATTTGTTATTTTTTTATGATTTCTATTTCTTTTTTTTACAAATTTTTCATTTTGTTCATGTATTGGTTTCCTAATTTAATTGGATAGTCTTTGTTTTCCTACAGCTCATTGAGTTTCCTTAGAATAACTATTTTCAAGTCTTTAACAGATGAACAGTAGATCTCCATGTCCTTGAGGCTGGTTACTGGAAAATTATTATGACCCTTTGGTAGTAGCATGATTTCTTGATTCTCCATGTTCCTTGAAGTCTGGCAACATGGTCTTTGCATTCACAGTAAAAGTCACCTCCTCCAGTCTTTACTATCTGCCATCGAAAGAGAAATGCCTTCTGTCAACCCTGCTAGGGATTCTGAGGCTATCTGAGACCCTCTATGAATACGACAGTTCCACAATTCTGGCTCTCTCTTGTGGCAGAATTCTTAAGCTTGTATGGCTTCTCTTTATCCTGCAAAAAACCAGACAAGGTATTGACAGCCTCCCTTTTGCTTTCCCAAGAGTGGTGCTAAATGCCAGGTTTGTGGTCTCTCCAAGGCCTGCAGATTTAGGTCAACCTTCTGTACATGCTCATTAGCTTCTTACAAAAGCTTGTACTTGCCACCATTAAGAGTATGCACTGGAAGCCAGCCACAGTATTGGGATGTATGTGGCTGTGTCATATAGGACACTGGTAGTGCTGTGGGAAATTGGGGAGATCACTGGGCAGAGTGACCCCAGCAGCTGGTGGGTGGACCTCCTGATGAAGTCAGTGATATTAATATGATCTGTGTACTTTTAATACAATTCCAAGACCTGGTGGCTGTTCTTTCAGCTGCTCATTACCCCTCAGTAGTATAGTTCACAACTTAGTACTGTGGCTAGGAGAGAGAGAAATATGCTTCTTCGGCAACATCCCACATAGCTAGGAAAGCTGGGCACTCTCTCACATGGTCTCACTTTTCCACATGGGAGAAATCCTGATTCTGAGAAGGGCTCTCTTGACATGGAGCTATGCAGCCTTGGGGGAGAAGTGATGCAAGTAAAGTCAAACCTTTCCTCTTACCCTCTCCAATGCATCCAGTCTTGGATTTTTTTGTTCCAACAGTGCATTGTATCTTCTCTAATAGACTCTTAGACTTCCACTAAGGCTCTCTTTTCCATGGATGATTGTCTAAGTCAGTGTTCTCTTCAGGGGCTACCAGACCATGGCTGAAAGGGGCTGAAGCTGGTTAATGGACTACTGCAAGGTACACAGGCAGGAATGAGGTATGACTATTACTTGATTCATAGGTGGGTGAGACTCCTCCCAAGTACCCTGGCATATGGTGCTGGATTGCACATCTCCCACAAAGGCAGAAAGAGATGACAAGACTAGACTCAAGGGTTTTGGCTTGGATAAATGGAAAGATGGAGTTGTCATTTGTTGTACCAGGAAGACTATTAGGGTAGCAGATTGAACAGTATGTAAGGAATTTGGGGTACATGCTAGATTTAGTATATCTATTCATTAACATGGAGGTATTGAGTTGGGAGATGGATATGCAGATTTAGAATTTAGGAAGAGGTCCAGATTATAACAAAATTGTTGAAGCACCAACTTATAGATAACATTTAAAGCCATAAATCTGAATGAGTTTACCAAAGGAGTAAGTGGTGACAAGGAAGAGAAGTCAAAAGAAGGAGCCCTAAAATGATTCCAAGTTTAGAGGCCAAGGCAAAGGAATCACCAAAGGTATTAAGAGTGGTTATGGAAACTGAAGGCAAACTAAGAGGGAACCAACAGAAAGTGATGATATAGAAGCCAATCAAACAAAAATAAAGACTAAACAATGGATTTAATTATGTGAATTCACTGGTGATCATGACAAAAACTGTTTCAGGGTAGTGATGATGACTAAAGTTTGATTAGGGAGCATTCAAGAGAGAACGGGAAGAGTGGTATGGAAAGAGTTTCTGTAAAGGGGAATGGAAACGGAGAGGTGGGGAGGAGGAAATGTATGGCAAAGGGAGTATTTTTTTTAAATTTTATTTTATTATGTTATGTTAATCACCATACATTACATCATTAGTTTTTGATGTAGTGTTCCATGATTCATTGTTACACCCAGTGCTCCATTCAGTACGTATGTTTTTAAATTTTATTTTTAAGTAATCTCTACACCCAATATGGGGCTTGAACTTAGAACCCCAAGATCAAAAAAAAAAGAACCCCAAGATCAAGACTCATATGTTCCACCGACTGAGCCAGCCAAGCACTTCAAGTGGCTATCTTTTTTTAACGGCAGGAGATATTGCAGCATAATTCCCTACTGATGGAAATGATCCAATAGACGAAAGAAATATATTTTGATGTAGGAGGTAGGAGGATGTTCAATAGGTGGCATAATGTCTGTGTGCTGAAAAAAGAGGATGGTGTCCAACATATAAGTGGAAAGGCTGGCCTTATGGGTGCCTGGGTGGCTCAGTTGGTTAAGCGTCTGCCTTCAGCTCAGGTCATGATCCCAGGGTCCTGGGATCGAGTCCCACATTGGGCTCCCTGCTCAGTAGGGGGTCTGCTTCTCCCTCTACTCCCTCCCCTCCCCCCACTCGTGGTACCTCTCTCTCTCTCATTCTCTCGGATAAATAAATTAAACCTTTATTTAAAAAAAAAGTGGAAATGCTGGCCTTAGATAGGAGCACAGACAGGTCACTCATATTAACAGTGGGAAAACAGTCCATGAACTAATATGCAGGTCTGTGGGAGTATGTGCAAGTACCCTTCTGAATGTTTCTATTTTTTTTTTCAGTGAAATGGGAAGCTTAATTAAAAAGGAAGAAAAGAAAGAAGAAGAAGAAATGGGAAGCTAGTTAATTGCCATAGAGTAAGGAGGGAAGAAGAACTGGTAGAAATCTGAAGAAATCTGTGAAATATTCCTCAGAGGAGTGGGGCTATGAATGGATATGAAAAATGTAATAAGATTACCAGTCAGCACAATGGGCTACTTGAGGTTTGCACTCATGATTTCCAAGTGAGACTACTCAGCATGATATGTGTTTTCCTTTAGCCATATTCATCCTCCCCAGTGCAGGCACAGCATCAGCAGGAAAGTGAATCTGACCTAGGTAGGGTGCTGCCATATGGGTATGTTACAGAAAGACCGGAGAGCACAAAGAGGTGAGAGAAAACACAAGGGGTGCCTTTAATGATGGATTACAGATAGCCAGCATACAGTACAGAACCTCCCTTGAGTAAGAAATGACAAAGAGAAGACGAAGTGCTTCTCTAATCAGAAGCTGGTAAAAATATTGGATTATGCATTTCGTGAGGATGGAAGAATTTTTAGGTTGAATTACTAGGGGAATGAGCTGGAAAGGAAGGTAGTGATGCCTGCTGAGCGGGGTACCTGAGGATGATATTATGGAGAAGTATCTGGTAATGACAACTTCTACGTTAAGAGGCTGGGAATGGGCAGCGGCGGTAGAGTGGAAGACAAAAATCATTGGAGGAGCTATCAAAGAACTGAGGGCTCAGGAGCTGGAAGCATCATCTGAGAAGATACTGAAATCCCCAACAATTATGACAGGAATGACAGTAAGTCAGCTGTTAAAACATTTAAGAAATAATGAAGAGGGACCCAGGAATCTGTGGATGATTGCACCCAAAAGCTGTACTGAGTGAGAAAAAGACAGATTTTTATGTTACCAGAATGACATCCTCCTAATCTCTAGATCCAGTGTTTCTTGGTAACTATTATAAATTTATAGCTACTATTAATTAAAATATATAATTATGCACTATTTATTTAGAAATGACACATATTTTATAATTTTATACATGCAAGTTTATGTCTATTTCACGTCCATTTATTTTCTTTACCAAGCATGTACATAGTGGTTACTCTGTGCTAGGTACTCGTCTACACACTTTACAAAGATTAACTCATTTGGGGTATCCAGGTGGTTCCATCGGTTGAGCATCTGACTCCTGATTTTGGTGCAGGTCATGATCTCAGGGTTGTGGGATAGATCCCTGCATCATCGGGCTCTGCACTCAGCAGGGAGTCTGCTAGAGGACTCTCTCTCTCTCTCTCTCTCTCTCTCTCCCTCTGCCCCTCCCCATTCTCTCTCTCTCTCACTTTCTCTCTCACTCTCTCTCAAATAATTTACCCATTTGATCATAAAATTCTTATAAAGTAGATGTTAATATCATCACATTATATAGGCTGGGAAACTGAAGCATAGAGAGAATAAGCAACTTTTCCAGGATCACACAAGGAGTTTATGGTGGGGACAAGATCTAAACCGAGGCAATATGGTTCCAGAGCTTCTGGTTTTACACACTATGCTTGCCTCTCTATCCATGATAATCCTTCTCCAACTGTAAGAGTTTTAAATTTTATTAGCCAAGCATTTCAGGGAAGTGGGTCTGGACAATCTTTCCACTGTGAGATAGGAGTTTTCTTATATAAATGATATCTTTATTTTTGCATCGTTTATATGCCCAGTTCAAGTATCCCACTTGAATTCCAGATACATTTCTGATTGTCTACTTCTCCAAAGTAAACTTGACCAAAATGGAAGTATTTTGTTCAATTTTGTTCCTTCCTGAGCCCCTAGTCTTTCTGTCATTAGTTAAAGGCACTGTGCTTAACACTGTAGCTTCAAACAGGAAACTGAATAAACTGATCCCTTCTCTCAGCCTCTCGACTTGAGGCAAGCTCTTTTTACCAGCAAATACATCATTCCTCACAGGATCTGATTAAATGAAGAAAGTGTCATGTTAGAAAAGGAATAATGGTCAAAGGTGGGTGTGAGTGTAGAATCCCTGATAAAAAAAATATAACAAGAACTTGCCTAATTGGCAAAAATAAGAAAAAAAAATAAGACTATGTTACATAATGTTGAGCACACTGAGTGAAGTAAGCTTGCTGGAGACAGACCATGGAGGATAGAGTTTCAACAAACTTTGAGTCCCACAAGCATTTTGGTCCAGTTTGCCCACAATAACGTATCCCTTCCACATGTTCATTACAGTATAGTGGGAAAATACACGTAAATAAAAATAAACAGTAATGAGAGACAGAGCAACAAGTATTGAAATCACCTCCATCTCAATGGAAGAACTTGGAAAAAGAACACGAGAGGTTTGGACAGTGAACCAGACATCATGTCACAAGAGGATTATGTATTTCAAATTTCCTCATGTCTCCCGATCTCCACTAACGCCCTCCCTGTTCTTTGGCAGTATTACTTCCTACCTGGACAACTGCAATTCCCACCTGCTTCCACTTGTGCCCCTTCAGGCTATTCTTCATACAAAGGAGTATAGAGCAAAGTTTTCAACGCTCACTTGAGGTGATGCTGCTTCTCTATGTAAAAGCCTAATAGCTTCCCAGTGTGCTTGATGCGCATACTAAATCCTCACTGTGACTTATTGAGACAGTTCATGACTTCTTTCCCACCAGGCTTCTCCTGGCTCATGCTGCCCCACTTAGAGGCTTCCCCTATGCTCCTCCTGTACACACACTCTTCTCTCCCACCTCGGCAGTTTCTCCCACTTCATTGTGTATCTAGACTCTCCCTCGTCCACACGCCCAGGGGCCAGGCTCTTTGCACTTAATCAGGCCTCAGCTTTTAATTCCACCTCTTCAGAAAATACTTTCCTGAAGACCCAGTAAAAAGCAGGTTCCCTGCTCCTTTAGTCTCATTCAGAGCATTGTAATTGCTTACTTCAGAGCATTTATCAACATTAAAATTAGGCATTTGTGTGATATTCTGTTAACTCATTTACTTTCCATCTTCTCTACTAAACTATACCCTCCATGAAGATAGACATTTATTATGTTTATTTTCTTCCAACTTACATCTGTTACAAAATGTTTAATAATATATACTGAAGTAAATATTCTAATAAGTAGTGAAGAAATAGTAAAAATTGTCTCTAAATAAATTATGCATTTGCATGCATATGATTAGTTTCCTTAATAACTATGTAACACAATAATGTAAAGACATGTATAATTATGAAACTCCTTCTCTATCTTCCTTCTTTTGAGTATGGTTCACTAATTTGTGAGTTATTTTTTTAAAATTTTTTATTGTTATGTTAATCACCATATATTACATCATTAGTTTTTGATGTAGTGTTCCATGATTCATTGTTTGTGCATAACACCCAGTGCTACATGCAGAATGTGCCCTCTTTAATACCCATCACCAGGCTAACCCATCCCCCCACCCTCCTCCCCTCTAGAACCCTCAGTTTGTTTTTCAGAGTCCATCGTCTCTCATGGTTCGTCTCCCCCCCCCGACTTACTCCCCTTCATTCTTCCCCTCCTGCTCTCTTCTTCTTTTTCTTTTTTCTTAACATATTGTGAGTTATTTTAATAATGATTATCCTTTATTTTAGAAACAACTAAAGTCTTGTTTTTTTAATTTGGCTACAGAAATTTTAGAATTTAAAATGCCAACCATTTTATACCTACAAAATCAAATCATGGGATCTCCAAGTATTTCCAAGTATATCAGGCATTTGGACAATTTTGTCTCTAATTATTTATGCTTTTTTCCAGACTCTGCCATCTAAAAACAAATGAGTTAATTTTAACCCAAGAAAGAATATCACACCCCATTTTGTATGTAGCCATGTCTGCAATGCAGAGATTTACAATTTCTTTCCCGTTCCCTCTGGAGCCCTGAATTAGGCCCAACACCCAAGCTTTGCTTCACTGCTTGGGAAGACTGTATTGTCTTGCTTGTCTTCTTGAGTGTATGATACTTTCCTAAAGAAGCGTAGGTCATTTGGCAATCACGTCAGAGCATTACACGGTATGATAGTCCAAAGAGAAGCAGAGAGACATAAAACATTCTAGAATGGTTTGAAAACATGGATAGGATCTATGGGGTTTTTGTTACACAGCAGGCTAATGTGTTTACAACACTTCTCTTTAAATGACAAGTCTGTGGTATATTTTAGTGGAGAAAGAAGGTCTTGAACAAGGATGTTTTAAGACCAGAGATACTTTAAAAATTATACTCCTCCAACATGTAAAAACCTAGAGGTCTCAGTAATATTGATGATTATATATATATATATATATATATATATATATATATATATATATTGCTGTTGTTTTCCCCCTTGCCCTAATTGGTGTTATTCTTTCTATTCATCCTGTTAGAAACATTCAACAAACAAATACCTTTCATTCTGGCCTTCCAGGAAAACATAAATGGTATAATCTATTACCTAAGTAATACTTTTTTCCTGACCATTCCTTCCAGAACTGGCTTACTCCTGAGAAGAATGTAAGCTAGCTGACCCAGGGCTATCTTATCTGTGACTTACTAGAACTGTTGAGCATTTGCCAGTGACAGTATTAGCAGGGTGACTGGCCTTGCCTTTTACTTCTCTCAGTTTTTTTTCCTTTTTCAAATTTAACGTTTGCCTTGTGGCGTGACTTCTTTTCAACTTTGAAAGGTTACTTATAAATAATGAAAGACTGCCTCTAATACGTGTAAGAAGAAACCGCTTATTAACTTCAAAAAAGGTACAGGTGTATTGAACAATAACCACTGCTTTAGGTCAAAATTTCATCTTTTGAACAAGAAGTATTAGATATACACTACTTGTGTATATAATATTTACTTTTTCATAATGTGATCTTGAAATTGAAAATCAATGTTTATAGAACATTCTGCTGCATAAAAATGAGGAACTCAGATGTGATCATAGAGTTATTTTGTGTTTTATTTCCCCCATTGAGCTTTCTTTAACTATTTCCAATCTTAATTCATTTACTGAAATAAATATAATGAAGAAGCCAAACTTGCCTATCTTAATAATCAGAAGTGAAAATTATCATATTTGTACATACACATAGATGAGTCATTCTTTTATCCCCATACCAAGTCTACAAGTGTAGAGTATGTTCTGCTAATCCAATTACTATCATAAAGTTATGCAATGAAGAAAACATCCAATGAAAATCACACTTAAAAACAGGACATTACTGTTCAGCATGTTCCATCTTCGAGAAGGTCATTTTAGGATCCCAGTAAGATGAAGAGATACTATTTAAAATCGCTACTATAAAAGTGTTTGTTTGTTTGTTTGTTTTTTATGGTAGACAAACGCAAGTTTGAACTCACCAGGCTTTAAAGCATCAACATATTCAGAGTTTAAACTTTCAAAAAGGGCAGTGGTCAAGGGAGACATGAAGAAAATCTTACTTAATCAAACAGAGACAAGGCACAGTGAAAGAGGCTGTACGTACCTGATGGCACACGTAATCCCACTGAGTGTTAAGTTCTCGGAGTTCTGTCTCAAGTCTGCCAGCAAACTCCGGCTCCGCTTCAGTCTTCAGCTTTTGCACACCTTCACTGACACTGTTGAGACTGGGCTGAATCGTCTGAATATCATTGACTAAAAGCTAAGGAAATAATTCCATGTAAGCTAGCTGCAAACATCACCACAACATACTAGAAATACCACATAGATAGGAAACATATAATCAGGACTCAGGACATTATCCATGAATTAAAATCTTTATTTCCTTAAAAGATTTTAAAGAACTTAAAATCTGATACGCACCCACCTGTAGATATAGACCTATCCATGTCTCAGTCTGGCTGTAACTATTCAGTGGTTTTCCTGGTGTGAATCGAGTAGGGAATTATCTATATTCTGCTTAGATCAGACACACAAGGAAATAAATCTAATATTCCTTGTTAGAAAAATGTGTGAAAATGATGGGCTTTATACATTACTATTCTTGAAATGATTTTGGTTTTCAAATACAAGATATTGCAGCAATTGTTTATAGCATGATGGGTGTGAAAGTTATTTGTAAGCTGGGTTTGTTTTCTTTTTTCTTAGCTTGTATTTGCAAAGAAAATTCTTTAAAGAGCTAGATTACTTTCTTTCCACTGCATGACAATGGTATAATGAATATTATTTCAAAAATCCGTATTGTATAAAATTATGTCCAGTGCAGTATGCCTGGGCAGAGAAACCCAGTATGACTAATAATTTGCAGTAGGATATAACAAATAGCTCAAAGGATTTTGCCTTTAAATGAAACTGTATTTTATAGTAAAATAATCTTATGAGTGTTGAGTAAAAGATAATCTTTTTCTGTTCCTCATTTATTTAACCCGGTCTCTCAACACTGGCACAAGTATCATTTTAGACCGGCTAATTTTTGTTGTGAAAGGCTCTTCTGTCTCTCTGTACTGTAGAATATGTACAGAGCATTCCTGGTCTCTATCCACTACACACTAATAGCATCCACCGCACTCCAAGTTGTCACAAAAATGTCTCTAGAGGTTGCTAAATGTCCTCCAGGGGAGCAAAATCACTCTGGTTAAGGACCACTGATGAAACCAAATCGTAACTTCCATATAAAAGTCTTCATATGATAAGGGTCATATAAAAATCTTACCCTGCACTGTTTCAGCTGTCTTTTCAGAATTTCTGAATCCCCAAGGGCAGGCCATTCCTCCTTCAGGAAAACATCAACTTCAGCCATCCATTTCTTCAGAGTTTTTATGTGATTCTGGAATCAGAGACCCATTTTAAGCTTTATTGGGGTACTGAGTTCTCTTAACACAATTCATCACAGTGATATTTATGAACACAAGCCCAGGAACAATTCCTGTGTTTGAAGGATGTCTCTAAGTAGCTCTTCAGGAAAAGAATATTTTTACTAAGACTGCATTTTTATGGTCTACAGTATGAGCACTGGTGTATGAAGTCTGCTATTGTTAAAAATAAAAAATTACTACCAAATGTGGTTTTATGATGTTACTCTTGAGAACATTAAATCATATCCCCCTCTAGAGAAATTTAAAGTTACAAAACAACTCATGATAATACTAACAATGTGCCCTTACAGTACATAAAACAAACTATGAACAATAAACTCAATGTAATGATGTCTTTATAAACTCCCTAAACCTGATCTTCCACAAATTGTTTTCTACAATTGACAGTTTAAATAGTCCCTCCAGTTGGGAACTTTTCAGAATATAAGATTTTGTCATCTTTGAAGAGAAAACTTCTGATTTTAATTTCTTATTTGTCTGACCAGGCTGAAGTAATTATCAGGTGAAAAATGTCATCTTTTATCATTTATAAATAGCCAAGCACCTCCCATTATTCTTTCACATATTGCTTTTTCTTCCCCCCAACTGTTTTTTTTTTTTTTTTTTTTGGCTACTTTTCAAATGTATGATTTTTGAGCTCCTTTATTTCCCACACAATTCAAATCTGCTGCCCAGATGTGCTATTTCCTCCCTTAATTAAGTTTCTATTGAAAATATGTGCTTGCCAGAAAGCTTCCCCTTCAATATGATTAATACTAACGCTTTTTTAAAAAGCATTTGACTAAATCTAAGAACCTCAGATTTCAACATTATCATCTTGCTGATATCTCTTGAGTCTGGTTTCACGTTTCTTCCATCTCGCCACTGTCCTAGTTCAGATCATATTATTGGCTCCCTGATGACCGCATTAGCTCTTTTTGGTGTCTGCCTCAATCTTTCCCTAACCTAATCCATTCTCCACCTGGGTGTCAGTATTTTTCTTAACTCCTCCTTCTTCTTATCACAGCGATGCTTTGAAAACACAAATATTATCCTATCTTTCACCCTTTAAAATAGCAGTAATAGTTCGAAATTCTTCTTTTTTAATCCCAAGACCATTAGGGTGTAATTCATATTCCAAAGCATGGCATCTGGGACCGTTCATTATCTACTCCTAGATCCTTTTCCTAATCATATGTATTATTTAATCTCCAAACATATTTTCATCTCTCCAAGACTGAACCCCTTCTGGCTAAGTGAACATATGGCTGCATTGTGTCAGGTACCTTCTCTCCCTCTTTATCAGCTGACTAAATTCTACTTGTTCAAGGTGCAGCCTAGATAACCCATGTTCCAAGAACATTTCATAGCCCCTTTGCCCAGTTTATGTTGGATTTCTTCTCTGTCTCTTGTGGTAATCTTTACCATACTGTTTAATTTACTTCCCGTGTTGGCTGAATAATGACTTCCCCAAGATGGTCATGCCCTCATCCCTGGAACCTGTGAATATGTTCCCTTACGTGGCAAAAAAGACTTTGCAGATGAGATGAAGTATCTTGAAACGGAGAGGTTATCCTGGGTTATCTAGCCAGGCACAGTGTAACTGCAAGGGTCCTTATTAAGAGAGGGTCAGGAGTGCAAGCGCTAGGGAGAGAGGCTCTAAGATGCTGCACTGCTGACGCCGAAGACAGAGGATGTGGCTGTCAGGGGAGAAATGTCATTTCCAGAAGCTAACGAGGACAAGGCAGCAGATTTTTTTGCTCAAGACTCCAGAAAAGACACAGCCGTGCCTACGCCTTGATTTTAGCCCCCTGTGGCTGATTTTGGACTTTTGACCTCCAGAACTGTAAGTTAATAAATTTGTGCCGTTTTAAGCTACTAAATTTGCAGTAATTCGTTACAGCAGCGATGAGGAGCTAACACACCTTTTCGCTTCACTAGAATGTGGGCTCCTTGTTGGCAAGGACCATGTATTTATACCCTCTTTTACCACTGGTACTGGCAAAAATGTGTTTGCGTGTATGTGTGTGTGCACATATACTTATATGTAGAGACATGTTCATATGTACCTTGTGCTTTACAGAAGGTTTTAGGACTCATTTTTTTGGTTTGCAAGAGGTAAAAACAACTAGTAGCTGGACTGGGACTTAAAACCAGAAGTATCTTGTGCCAATGCTTTCCATCATGCCATGATACTGTCAAAGATTCATCCCAGCATTAATATTCTTCACAATAATTTGCCCCATAAGAGAGGTATTACCTATCTCAGCAAATATTTTAGACTTTAGACTAGAATGTTATTTGTTGGTTTACGGTTTTCAGCTTGGGTGATTAGGAGCATGGTGACACTATTCAAACAAATTAAGTCAGTAGGAGCTGGTCTGTGGAAGGTAATGAGGTCAAATTTATATATACAATTTTAAGTAAAATATGCAGATAAAATGATATGACTTTATCACATGATAGATAACTTTTTATCTATTCATAAGCTAAGTGATGTCTACATTTTAAAGGACAAGCAGACTGAAGGAGAGACTGGTTTTCAAAATAATTAAGCCAAAAATATACTTAAGTCCTATCAGTACTGGTGGCCAAAAAAAAGAGAATTCTCAGGAAAATCTAGAAAGGGCAATTCTCAATTACTGTTTCTTAAAAGAAATAAGCAAAATACACTCATTTGAGAAAAACGTGTGTCTTTTGAGCTTATCACTGACTTTGAAGAACAATGGAAGTTAAATATCTATTTGCCTTTTATAACACATCATTAGGGGAGAAACAAGCAAAGAAAAAAATGAGTCCAAAAGTCCAATCTTGAATTACCTGAATTTTTCGAAGTTTAGCCATTTGCTCCTCTAGCTTCTGGCAAAGTTCAACCAACTGGGAAGACAGCTTCTTCCAGCGACCCTCAATCTCTTCAAATTCTGATTGATACTTCCGGCTAATATCAGACAGTGGAGCTTTCTTTGACATCTCTTTCACAGTGGTGCTGAGATAGTTTAGGCCACTTTGTTGTTCTTGCAGAGAGCTTTGTAAAGCCTCCAAATTAAAAAAGGAAAGTACATGTATACTAACTGATGAATAATAACAAGTTTCATTGCACAGTTTCACTCACGAGTTTCACTTAAATGTATTTACAGTGAAAGCTATGTGATTCAAACATCTAAAAATATAGATGTGCCATCAGTTACAGAATAACTAATAGTGATTCAAATTCTACTGTTTATCCTAAGAGTAATTTGCACAGTAATATTTTATTTAAAAATCTATGCCTGTTTTTACGAACAATGTCAAATATAACCCAACTCTGTATGAACCAGAGTTTTAGCACATCTAATTTTATTGTATCACATCTGCATATCAGTAACTGTATTTATGATATAGTTAGGGACCTTAATTACACAGAGTCTTTATAAGACACCTTCTAATGTTCTCTAGGTAAAAACATAACTAAATCATATAGATACCTGGGATAACAAAACTGAGTAAGTTAACACACGGATGGTCTACGAATGCCAATTAAGTAAAGTTCCATATTTTATACATTTTTTAGTGTTATAGTGAAATTTAGGATAATTTGGGGGAGAATTTCTAAAGTTGGTTTTACAATTGTCCTGTGTAACCTGTGCAATCACTTATAACAGAATATCCATTTTAGGGTTTCTCCACTCGCTATTTATTACTTTCTGGTTATAAAGTAAGAAAGGTTCAAGATAAAACATTAAACAAATTATCCATTTATATATTATTTTATGTAAACTTCATGTTTCTATAACTCAACATTGAATATGTGAACATATTATATACACACATACACAATAATTCCTTCTTTTACAATGTGATCTATAATATTCCCCAAATATGCCAAATACATACCTTTTATAGTTGTATAATATCTTATGCCTATTCTGTGGTATTTTAAATTTTTTGCTTTAATTTTACTTCATTAAATTTGATTTATTATTTAGACAATACCCAGCATGCATGTAACTACATTTTGAGTTAGGCCTTTTTTTGTGAGCCTTTCCCCACATCATTAGGTATTTTTCAAAAACATAAATTTTAATGGCTTCTCTGGCTCATTTAACCATTTCCCATTATTAGCTCTACAAATTAACTTCTAGTTTTCCACCCCTGTAAATTATGTTTATCATCTACCCATCTATCTATCTGCATCTATTTTTCTATTTTTTCATGTATTCTGATTACCGCCTAAGATACAGACTTCATGAAAATAGTATTCAAATGTATAATACAATTAATTATTTTGTATGTTATTAGGAAGTATTGAAAAGTTTCCTCAGCAAAATTTTAATTCAATTTACATTCCCACCAGAGAGTGAGAAGGTAGCTCCTTGCGGCCAGACCTGCACTTATTATATCTTTTTGTTTGCAACTGAGATGTGAAAAATAGTATTTCATTTTATACATCTGTACTTCATCCTCTACAATTTGAGTTATAATTTTTCATAGGTTTAATGGCTGTTTATGTCTCTCTTTGTGACTTCCTTATTAATGACTCTCTCCCTTACTCAGACAAATTTTTTTCCTTGGTCTCATCTTTCTTTTAAATTGTCCGGTATTTTTACCATATTTGTAATTATGTCCATTGATTTGTGCGCTTCTCTCTTACATGTTTTTAAATATTTTACTTAAAAATTTCTCCAAAATCTGTGCTTATTAAAATATTTTTGAACTTTTTAATATATGTGGTATTTTGTTTTGGTATAACATTTGACACAAAGTTCCAACTACATTTTCTTGGCTACTTAATACAATTTCTCAATAATATTTGTAAGTAATTTTTCTCTTCAATGTTTCTTCAGTAGAAGAAACATCTACACACAATTTTGTGTATACTCAATCTACTCCTCTAGTTGCTGTATTCTTTGTACTCGTTTTAAGCTGATAGTTCTATTAAGTCACATATTCTTCAAAGTAAATTTTGGAATCATCCCAAGTATTAAAAACAACATAAAAAAACAAGATCAAACAGTTACAGGTTGCTTGATGTGTTAGTAGAGAAACAAACAGTCAGTCTAAATAGGGCAATAGATACTGAAGAATGTTTAAATGGAGATCTCTTTGAAGAAATAGTTCTAACATAACTTTAAGAAATAATATTTAATTCTTGAAAAAGAACTCTTCATATAAAAGTTAAATTTTTATTTTTTTCTTAATTCTCAAAATGTAGACCTATCTCAGCTCCTAAATATAATTAATAAATGCTTTCTTGACCTAAAAAATAAAATGTGATTGGATATAAAGCACAAGCTTTTCAGAATTAGTAGGAAAAGTATTCTGAATTCTCTTACAAATTATTTCTTTCATTTACCACATTAGTATTTTCTATGTGATATAAAGCTGCTAAAATGTAGCTAATAGAACTCAAAAAATTAATTATGATATTACATAAGGCTAATGTTTAAAATTTGTTTTATAACTACACAGATTTTACCACTTTGTTTGGAAATGTGAAAGGAGTTATAAATTAGCAAGCAAAGGAGGGGGGAATAATACCACAACTTTTATAATAATCAAAATCATTGTCTGAAAACACATACTAAACGGGAAAGAATATACTTCATAGATAGACCATATCATTGTCTTTAAAGATAGAGTTTTTGTCTTATGGAGAGAAGGCACAAATGCATAAAAGATTACATTTTTTAAATCTTATCTTCACTTTTGCAACTGGTAAACTATCATACTTGCCATGATTATTTTATTTCTATTATTTTCACATCACACCAATGTGACTGCTTGATAGATGAGATCTGCCCTATATTGTTTAAGACATACACATATTCACAGACCTGTAACTCTCCCAGTCTCTTTTCCATGATGTCATATTCAGTGACAGTGACCTGAGGTATAGAGAGTTTGGTTTCTGACTGCTGGATCCATGTCAGGATGGTACTCATGGTCTCCTGGTAGCGCATGGGTGGCAAAGTGTCAAAAACTATCAAAAGGCAAAAGAAGAGAATCATTTCATTATTTTAAACTTTGTCATTATGTTTTCCTAAGTTGTCAGCAAACTAAATAACACTGCTAATTACAAATATTAACAAGTTGTGAAAATGTGACGATACAGAGTAGAATGTGATGATGATCTTGAAAATAAAATCTTACTACTACATGTATGATATTTTGACAGAAACTACACACACACACACACACACACACACACACACACACACACTACACTGAATACTCACATCAGACTTGCAAGGTTTTTGTTGTTAAAGTCATTTTTTTTTAAGGTAAGGAAATGACAAAACATAGAGACTAAGTAACCTGCCCATGGTAACAGAGATGGTACTTGGAGAAACCAAGGAGAGTTCATGTATACTGACTTTGAAGGATACTCTGTGTGTGCTAGCATTTGCCTTTGCAGAAAATAGTATCATTACCCACAGCAGTTGATATTTTAAATTATATCATGTCACTTATCTCACTAAAAAAATTCTGCATATTTAGTATGTATCAGAGACTCTAATAATGATTACCCATATTATCATTCTCAATTCTTACAATACACCTATGAGATAAGCATTTTTAATCTCATTTACAGTCGAGGAAACTGAGGCTACAAAAAAAGGCCAACTAATCTGCTCAGACTCAAGAACCTAGTAAATAGTAGAGTCAGGATTTTAAACTAGGTTTGGGGTGCCTGGGTGGCTCAGATGGTTAAGCATCTGCCTTCGGCTCAGGTCATGATCCCAGAGTCCTGGGATCGAGTCCCGCATTGGGCTCCCTGCTCCTTGGGAGCCTGCTTCTCCCTCTGCTTCTCTCTCTCTCTCCCCCTCTGTCTCTCATGAATAAATAAATAAAATCTTCAAAAAAAAATAAACCAGGTTTGTCTGGTTTCAAAGTCAAAACCACTAATCAACAGTATACTTTCCCTAATATATATATATAGGTATAAATTAGGAAAAGAAAAATACATTAAGTACAATGTGTGTGTGTGTGTGTGTGTGTGTATGTATATGTAGTTATACACAAACTTTAAACCATATGTGAATATATGTGTTTATATACTTAACACAACTCTAATTGTTTACACAATTATAACTGTACTTACATTAAATGAGAAGAAATAAAAATTTTAAGATTTGTCAGCTTATCAATAAAGTGATAAGGTAACATGAGCATGGTAGAAGTATAAAACAGTTAATTTATGAGATGTTATAATATTATAGATTGCCCAAAACTCAGTCAGCATCCATCTTATTACAGATTGAGGTAGGGAGGGAAGAAGGAAGATGATAGATAGATAGATAGATAGATAGATAGATAGATAGATAGATGCTGTAATTAAAGAACCCTTTGCTATTTAGCACAGGCCAAACATAAAATCAAAATCTCTTAAATCCAGAAAAAAGATAAACACTGAAACATTCTAAATGATTAATAAATTTGATCTATTTTTGTTATATTAACCAATATAATTCTAGCTAGAACTTAGGAAATAATCATGTTTTGATACTTTTTTCATCAATTTAGAGACAATATTAACAAAGTATGCTTTACTTTGCATTACTCAATGAATAATTTACATTACATAAAGTCTCAGGTTCCCCTTAAAATCATGATAAAGTATTGAAGATCCAGACCACCATTACATGTGGACATATTGTATGGATGGAATTTCTTATTCCATCTTTTGATTCAGAATGTTTGGGTACCTTTCTTCCTTTGCTATCTGGATCCTGAGTAAACACTCTAGGTGTTTCACAGATGGATAGCATTGGGGAGGAGCTAGAACTGAAAGAACACCTACCAAGTCGATAGTTTCTGAACTAGCTACCTCACTGCCCACAGGTAGGTTCATCAATCAGGAAATACTTTTATCTGAAGAGCTATGGTAATAGCTACCCAATGGGTTCTAATATCACCCTCAAGTCTGCCTCCATTCTAGGGGAGGTCCTGGTTATATTCTCCCTCCTTTAGCTTCCTTCTGTATAATAAAAAGTTAACCATTTCTGTCTCTGAATTGTTGATGTTTTTCTGTATAACAGCTTCTAATCTGTATTCAGGGGCAAGACATAAAGTCCTCCCACTGAGAGCTAAGCCAAGCTTCCCCTCTATTCTGAGAAAGGCATAGGACTTCTAAAATGATCAAGAAGTATGTTGTATCTCATACGTAAGTTACCTAGCACAAGCTAAAGCCCACACAATGTAAGATCCTTCCTAGGCTCTCCATGCGTGCCCTTGCTTCCTTTCAATCTAACACTATGCTCAGTTTTTGAAAATGCAAAACTGATTTATGATGCTACATCACAGCATAATTTTTCCCTTGGGATCATGCATTTAGTTTATTTTTATTTAAATTCAATTAATACATAGTTTATTATTAGTTTCAGAGGTAGAGTTCAGTGATTCATCAGTCTTCTATAACACCCAGTGTTCATTACATCCTGTGCCCTCCTTAATACCCATTACCCAGTTACTCCATCCTCAGTTTGTTTCCTATAATTAAGAGTCTCTTATGGTTTGTCTCTCTCTCTGATTTCATCTTGTTTATATTTTTCCCTCCCTTCCCCTATCCTCCTTTGTTTGGTTTCTTAAATTCTACATATGAGTGAAATCATAGGATCATTGTCTTTCTCTGATTGACTTATTTCGCTTAGCATTAATACCCTCTAGTTCCATCCACGTCATACAGAAAGAGATTCAAAATGGATTAAAGACCTAAATGTGAGACAGGAATCCATCAAAATCCTAGAGGAGAACACAGGCAGCAACCTCTGTGATCTCGGCCACAGCAACCTCTTGTTCAACACGTCTCCAAAGGTAAGGGAAACAAAAGCAAAAATGAACTACTGGGACTTCATCAAGATAAAAAGCTTCTGCAAAGGAAACAGTCGACAAAACTAAAAGGCAACCTACAGAATGGGAGAAGACATTTGCGAATGACATATCAGATAAAGGGCTGGTATTCAAACTCTATAGAGAACTTCTCAGAACTCAACACCCAAAGAACAAATAATTCAATCACGAGATGGGCAGAAGATATGAACAGACATTTCTCCAAAGAAGACATTTAAATGGCCAAAAGATACATGAAAAAATGCTCAACATCACTTGGCATCAGGGAAATCCAAATCAAAACCACAATGAGATACCACAGCATAATATTTATCAATACTGTTTCATTTTTCTAGCATCCTCACCCATGGTTCATATAAGGCCCCCTAGACTGTCGACCTCTCCAGACTCATCGTTCATCACCCACTGCCCTCTGTGCCCCAGGGAAACAAGACTTCTCTGCTAAGATTCTTAACTAGCCATCACTTACTAACCCCCCTAGTCTTATTAACTCCTATTCATCCTCTGGCTTCTGTGTTAAGCAGTACATTCTCAAGGAAATCTTTGCTGACCTTCCCAACCTGGGTAAGTTTCCTTAGTAGCAGAACCTTGGCCTTGGCCTTTTCTGTTCAAGCACTCATCTCAAATTATAATTATAAAAATACCAGCTTGGTTTTATGATTAATGGCTGCATCTTTCCCCAATTTACAAGCATAATGACAGCAAAAAGCATGTGGTTTTAGCTTAGTGATCTATCCCCAATGACCAGTACAGTGTCATGCAAGAAATCAGTATTTGTTGAATGAGTAACTAAATGTTGGAAAGTGTAACCTTGAGCACACACACAGAAAGAATGCCTTTGCCAGGAACACAGGAGAAAACCAGTATTTGGTGAAGCCCAGAATGTGAACAAGAGGAGAAAGAATTTACCTGGAGAATTTAGACATTCTTCTTATCCCATCTATTAAACCTTTCTAATCCCCATGGAAGTTTCTAAACACTGAGTAGCTTAAATTGACTTTGTTTATTCCTCATCTCCTTTTCTCACTTCATGGTTTCTAGACTACTAAGGTAGACTTCCTTTAATTGCAATTTTTTTTCTGATGTAATTCATTTGTAAATTTACAAGGTGTGGTTGGTGAAAAATTAACAAATAGTAAAGAAAATGTATGTATTGAATCTCATAGTATAAACAGTATGCACACACGTTTTGGTTTTCTTCTGGAATTCTTTTGACAAACAACAAAATCATGTTCACAATTGTATCATTTTGGAACAGAACACTTGATAGAACAACAATTTTTATTATATCCTAACCAGCAATGTTACTTTGTGTTTCTATGGAAATATGACCACCGCTGCATTAAAAAAATGTTTATACCTATTTGTGTACCCATACATACAAATAAGAGAAATATATGTATATATTTACTATACTATATATCATTTATTATTTCAACTATTTATTGAGGGTCAGTCTCAACCTCTGGGATATATTTTAAGGATTCAATAATTAAGAGAACAGAGTCCTTGCATTCAGTGATTTCACACTTTACTCATGGAGACAGATAATATTCTAATATAGTTTTGATTATTGTAATTAATTTTATAAAAGAAAATAGAGTGATATGACATTAAATATTAAGAATATCATATATAGGGGTGCCTGGGTGGCTTAGTCATTAAGCGTCTGCCTTCGGCTTAGGTCATGATCCCAGGGTCCTGGGATGGAGCCCCGCATCGGGCTCCCTGCTCAGCGGGGAATCTGCTTCTCCCTCTCCCAGTCCCCCTGCTTGTGTTCCCTCTCTCACATTCTCTCTCTCTGTCAAATAAATAAAATAAAATCTTAAAAAAAAGAACATCATATGTAGACTGGGAGCTCATAAAAATTATCTTTTGAGCAAAGATATGGAGGAGTAAGAAATAGCTATGCTAGGTCTTCTGGGAGAATACGTAGAGCTCTGAGGTAGGGAATATAGTGTCATTTTCAGGAACTGAAACGTCAATATGAAGTAGAGAGAAAATAAGCATGAATCAGGCTGTGACTGTACATAGGCAACGCCTATATTAGGCAGAGCCTTTTAGGTAACGTTAAACTAAGAGCAAAAGAAAGTCATCATGTGTAGTACACAGAGAAGTGTCATGATTCGATTTTCTGTAAGAAAAATCATTCTGGCTGAAGCATAGAAAATAGACTTCTCAGTGTCTAGAATGGATGAAGGGGAAGCAAATTAGTGGTCCAGGCAAGAAACCACAGTAGCCTGGACTAACATGATGACACTGAATATGAAAAGAAATTTGGATTTGAGAACTATTTTGGCTATAAAATTGCATAGGCTGAGAGACTGAATGGAAACAGGAGAGGAAGTGAGTGAGGTACAGGGAATAGGGAGGATGATCCCAAGATTCCTGACTGTACAACCCCATAGATCTTGGTTCTTGTCCCTGATACTGGAGGGGCCAAAGAGGAAATGGTTGTTGGTTGCAGAGTGGCCCATCAAGAGTTTCTTGGGATTCACTGGGTTTGCAATACCTTGAGATATTTAACTGGAAAGGCAAGGGAGTAGTAGTTGGACATAAGGACCCAGGACTTAGAGGGTAGGTCTGGACTGCAGATAAAATAAATGACTTCTTTGTTTACAACATAAAATTAAAGCCAAGGATACCTTTATTCATATAGCTTCCTTCTAGATGTAAAAAAACATTCACTAGCCAACATGATTTACCTTGTAGTAGCTGAAAAGTGATTATAGCCACCCAGTTTATCTCATTTAAACCAGACATACCTGAGAATACTAGTGAAGGACTCCTAGTGTTTTGTTATATGTAACTAGGTTATATATAGCACATTTTTTTTTGAAAAATCACAACTCTCTCCCCGCCCCAAAATTAAAATCACTCAGGGAAAGTAAAAGTACTTAACTGTCACACAAATGATGGGGTAGAGAGAAGAAATATCAAACTGTGTTATCCGATATGGTAGCCACTAGCAACACATGTCCATTGAGCACCTGAAATGTGGTCAGTATGAACTGAGATGTTGTGCACATGTAAACACACACCAGATTTTGAAGACTTAGTACAAAAATAATGTAAAAAAATCCCTATAATTTTTACTTTTGATTCTTTGTCAAAATATCATTTGGATGTATTTATTTAAATAAAATACAATTAAAATTTTCATCTCCTTGTTTAATAGTCAATAGAAAATTTTAAATTATGTATATGGTTCACATTTTATTTAGAGTGGATGAGCTTATGTAGAAGCTGTGGGAAATAATCCATTTGAGGAAAGAAAGAGCATATATGTTCATAGTCTGTAAATACTGACAGCATTTTAAAACATTAAAACATCCGCCGTAAATACGAAGTTGGCTCTAACTTGAATTTGTCATCATTTTTAAGTAGAAATTAGTGAGGGCTTAATATATGAAGGGTGTGTGTGTGTGTGTGTGTGTGTGTGTGTGTGTGTGTGTGTGTGTGTGTAGAAACTTAACTAACAGCACTTTCTACTTCTTCGATAAATCTATTTTGGGAAATGCTCATACTGAAGCTATCCTTCTTTTTATTCCATACCAAGTAGATTCCAACTTTTCCCCATCCCTCATTGTTAATAGAATGACAACAAAACAGTGTAATCAACAAAGATCTTTTTCTGCAACTCCAAACCTTATTAAATGGCAACAACCATGGCAGAGAACAAGTATTTCTTTACAATATTAACACTGGCAGAAGATGTTCGGAAGGAAGAAGGGACCCAAGGACCCACAGTATATGATGATGAACATACTAGAAATTGTCCTTAAAAGACTGAGGAAAGTAAGGAGTTTTGAGTATGGAGATTTGAATTTCCAATGCCAACACAGAAGTTAACACCTTAGCTTGACACTCAAGGACCTTTGATGTTGGAAGTCAATCAACTTTTCAGCCCAGTTTCTCATCATCATAAATCCTCCACCCAAAATCTATCACTTTATTCAAGACTTTGTGTTTATGCTACTCCTTCTGCTACAAGTCCCTGCTACTCAAGTTCCATTCCCACAAAGGCCCTAGGTGCTGTGATATGAGCAAAATAGATGGGTTTATGAGGATTTTATCTAAGATCACCTGAGAATTTTAAAAGCTATGGCTCCAAGTAATCAGTTGAAATCTGGGTCTTTTTCACAAGCAATGCCCTAATAGTCAATGCTTGAATAACTGATTCATTCTCCACTTTTTTCCTCACAATTTTCTACCCAAGTTTGTGTAAGTATAAACTACTACACTATTCAACTATTTATTACAATATAAGTTTTGGGGGGGTTGCTGCATTTCCCCATTTCCACATTATTTTCCAAAATTGGCCCTATTAGTTCAGTAATCCTATCTTCAAGAAGTCCTAGTAAATCATTTTTTAAAAATATGTATCTTTTAATTTTTTATGCTCTACTCAGCACTTAGCATAGTCCCCAAGATTCTCAAGGTCAAGGAGCAATCCTTGAACCTCAAGGTATAAAGCACGGAGCTAGCTTAAATAAATATGTCTGTTATGCTTGATGTTGATGGTATCAATGAAGAAGACAGAATAAAAGGAGCCACTTACAGTTTTTCATAATTTTTTCTGGAGTTCAAAAGCAAGGCAATATAGATTGTTTCTTAGAATAAAATAATTCTTTACTTAAATATACAAGCACATTAAATTTTCTGACCTGGCTCTAGAATAGTTACATCAAGACAACTTTTGTTTCCCTTCCTTGTCTCAGCATCTTCACAGTGGATCAGCACCTTAGCAGGAACTAACCACAGTGTTTGAAATTATGGCCACAGAGATCATTTTCTGCTGGTTGCCCTGAAATTTTCATCAATTATCCCTACAGGAAGCACAAGTTACTCCCTGTCATTTTGTAAGAGTGTCTCCTACCACTCCTCCTCAGATCATCACCTCTTCAAGGGCTGCCTCCACTTTCCTTTATATTCCTTATCACAACTCTGGTCTAAGGTTAGGCCTATATACATAGCAACAATTTCCTGTCTCCCAGCTTCCACTCAGACCCTTCTACTTGATTCTCACAAACCAGCTAGAGGCTAACATAATAGTTAGAGCTTTCAAAATTATGTATCAGATTACTGAATTTCCTCAGCTGAAATTCTTTTAGAAATTTCAACTAGTGGGGCATCTTTGTGGCTCAGTTAAGCGTCTGCCTTCAGTTCAGATCATGATCCCAGGGTCCTGGGATCGAGCCCGACGTTTGGCTCCCTGCTCAGTTGGGGGGTCTGCTTCTCCCTGTCCCTCTGCTCCTCTCTCTCTCTCTCTCTCTCTCTGACAAATAAATAAATAAATAAATAAATAAAATCTTTAAAAAAAACAAGAGTTAGGCAGGCTGCCCTTATCTTACAGCACATATAAAAATCAACCTGAAAGAGATTAAAACCTTAACTGAAAAACTGCAACCATAAAACTCCTAGAATGAGGGCGCCTGGGTGGTTCAGTTGGTTAAGCGACTGCCTTCGGCTCAGGTCATGTCCTGGAGTCCTGGGATCGAGTCCCACATTGGGCTCCCTGCTCAGCGGGGAGTCTGCTTCTCCCTCTGACCCTCTTCCCTCTCATGTGCTCTCTATCTCTCATTCTCTCTCTCTCAAATAAATAAATAAAATCTTGAAAAAAAAAAAAACTCCTAGAATGAAACACAGGAAGAATGCTTCTTAACATTGGTCTTGAAATGACTGCTTGGATTTGACATAAAAATAAATGGGACCACGTGAAACTAAAAATTTCTGTACAGCAAAGGAAACAACAGAATAAAACAACAACCTACAGAATGGGAGAAAATAAATGTAAACCACGTGAATGATTAGAGGTTACCATTTAAAATATATAAGGAACTCCTACAACTTAACAGAAAAAAATAATCTGACTAAAACAATAGGCAAGGGCTTAAATAGACATTTCTCCAAAGATGACACACAAATAAAAACAGATATGTGAAAAGATGTTCAACATCACTAATTATGAGAAATATGCATATCAAAACCACAATGAGATCACCCTACACTTGCTGGGGTGGCTATTATCAAAAAGTAACAAAAGATAACAAGTAGTGCTGAGAATGTAGAAAAATTGGAACTCGCCACCATTTGTAGAAATATAAAATGGTGCAGCTGCTAGAGGAAACAGTATAAAGGTTCCTCAAAAAATTACAAATTAGAACTACCATACAAATCCAGCAATGCCATGTCTGGGGACATATCCAAAAGAACCGAAATCGGGATCTTGAAGAGGTATCTATAGTCTCATGTTTATTGCAGCATTATTCACAATAGCCAAGATATGGAAAGAAACTGAATGTCTATCAATGGGTAAATGGAAAAAGAAAATGTGGTGTATACACAAATAGAATATCATTCAACCTTAAAAAATAGGAAAGTCCTGCCATATGCAACAATAGGGAAGCATGTGGAATACATTATGCTAAATGAAATAAACCAGTCACAGAAGGACAAATACCACATGATTCTACTCTATGAGGTACCTAACAGAATCAAATTCCTAGAAGCAGAGAATAGAATGGTGGGTGCCCAGGTGATAGGGAAGGGGAAATGGGGAGTGGCTGTTTATCAGGTATAACATTTTAGTCATGCAAGAGTTAATTTCTAGAGATCTGCTGTACAACATTGTGCTTAAAGTTAATAGTCTACTGTGCACTAAAAAATTTTAGGAGGGTAGATCTCGTGTTTCATGTTCTTATCACACTTTTTAAATTATGTTCAGTTAGCCAGCAATTTTTTCTTAAAAAAGATAGTACTAGGCCAGAAATCTAAGGTTGTAGAATGAATGAAAATCCTTCTGAACTTTAAGGGGCGGGGGGAAACCAACTTGTTCTGTCATAGCTAATGTAGTCTCTTCCTCCAGTTTCTGCAAAACTAAATAAATACCTAATAATTATTTTTCTGACACGACTTATACTTCCAAATGAAATAAATCCAAACTATAGCACAAGTTTTGTTTTCATATTAAAGGTAAGAAGTACATTTAAAACCTTTCTTTTTAAAATAAGAGACCACCTGTAATAAGCCATGTGCTATATTTTTTCTATATTTCTCTAAATAAGAGCATAGTCCTTCTGGTTTGCAGTTTCTAGAAAAGGTTCCTCGCAATTGTTTTGGGAGACAATTCTACTCTCTCAATCTTCTAGCCCCGGGCAACCATTAATCTACATTCTGTCTCTCTAGGTATGTCAATTTCAGCCATTTCCTATAAATGGAATCATATAACATATGGTCTTTTGCAGCTGGCTTCTTTCTTTAGCATCTTTTTAAGGTCTATCCATGCTGTAGCAAGTATTGGTGCTTCATTACACTTTATTATTGAATAATATTTCATTGTATAGAGAGGCCCATTTTCTTTCTTTACTCATCAGCTGATGGGCATTTGAGTTGCTTCCACTTTTTGGTTATCATGAATAATGTCACTACAAACATCCATGTATACTTGCTAGTTCTTATACAATCTAATATTCATCCTTTCAGTTATTCAAGCTCCATGAGGTCACTTGTGACACGCGATAATAAAACATTCTTAAAGGACTGCTCTGTGAGGACTAAGATAATTTATATGATTTATTTATAGACTAAAAATCACTATGAATATAGAATGCATTTTATCTTTCAATATTAGTTTTTCATAACATCTCTGCCAGGTACCAAGCAGCAAATCCTTAGACCAATTTTCACTACTCAAAGTACATTTAAAAATCAAGTTTTTATTTCATTGTGAGAACACTAGTAAAGAAAAAAAAGGAAAGGAGAGTTGAAAGTCAGAATGGATTACCACCCCTTGTGTTAGCTCTTATTTGCTGAATACTTAATATGTTCAAAGTACTGTGCAGTAATACAAGAAATCAGATTTACTCCCGCATGCCAGTTTGGGAGTAAAGCATACATATGTAAAAATTCTTTGGAAATAATGATTAATTAACAAACTGAACTATAATATGACTTGATATGGTGAATTTTTTTTGCCTTTTATATATAGGTATATAATATTTATATATCAATACATAATATATTAAGTTACATATATAAATTAATATATATATAAAATATATAATTCAATTATAATTGATATGTATATAATCATATACATATAATATATAGTGTACATATATAACACATAAGTTATACATGCACATATAGATTATATAATTTGTAATTCATATATATAATCCATTTTAAATTAATAATTATTAATTATCAAGGTAAGATTTCCAAAAGAGTGAGTAAAATTGGTAGAGATGTTTTGGTAAATAAAGTTAAGGGAGGACATTTTTTTTTAAAGATTTTATTTATTTATTTGAGAGAGAGAGAGACAGTGAGAGAGGGAACACAAGCAGGGGGAGTGGGAGAGGGAGAAGCAGGCTTCCCGCGGAGCAGGGAGCCCCATGCGGGGCTTGATCCCAGGACCCTGGGATCATGACCTGAGCCAAAGGCAGATGCTTAACGACTGAGCCATCCAGGTGCCCCGTGGGCATTTTATTTACAAATCAATGAAGTGAAAATGTTTGGCAGTTTTATGATCATCATATGTATAAAAGATAAAAGAAAAGACATGATAATATAGATAGGCAGACTGATGGCTCTATAGATAGTATAGATCACCTATTTATATTTTAGTATCATAATCAAAGCTCAGCTGTCAACAAGAATCAACATTCTGAACGTTTTTGAAATAAAGTTTACAGATTTTATGGCAAGGGAAATGCATTAATGTTAAACAGGTCAATGTTTGAAAATTTAGGACAGTCACATCACAATCTTTTCCCCAGTTGATTTTATAGACACCCAACCACAAGTATACTGAAATCCACTAGAGGGAGCTGACATCACCGTGAAATTGTATTACCTGATGTCCTACCAGGAAAATAAACCCCTCAGCAAAAACGACTTTAAAGTAAAAGAAAAAAAAAAAAAAAACAAACAGTTATCTTTTACTTTATTCAATTCATTCCATGACCTCACCAAGAAATCAAAGTTTAAAAACCAGGAAAACAGGGAACGTTTCATGTATATCACTATACTCATTTTAGAAACATTACGATTTGGTAAATTATGTGGATATTTACAAAGAGAAGTAGTCAAAAAACATGTTTTCCAACTAATTAAAGTTCTAGTAGAAAACAAATACATGTTCTTGTGCTTCTCATAACAAATTTGGGGAAGACATTTTTTAAATATTATTATCTTAATGCCTTAAAATCCAATTTTACTCTATAATCATATATATATATGGATGGCGAACCAAAAACTCACTAATGTTTGAAAGTGTTCATAAACCTGTCTGTCAAAGGCATTTTTCTTAGTAATTAAGCTGATGAGTTGGGCTATTTTGGACCAGATATTATTAACATCCTAAGAGCACACTGGTGAGAAACAAAAGAGACATCTTGGAAAATTTCGCTGGTCAAATGGTAGGCATTTGTGTAACTGCTCCACTTTTAGGTTATATTTTACTATTAAATGAGAAAAAGAGGATACTGCATAGTGACAGTGATCCAACAGTAAAATGCTACCCAGAGAATAATTTGTCCTTTGCTGAATTTCAGTTGCTACATGTATGTTACAGCTATAACAATCTTCATATAAACTGAATAGAAGTATTAGTAAGAAGCCTAGCTAAATATCTTTGCACATAAAGCAAACAGGATTTAATGAAAACCTACTAAGAAGCCTTCAACTGCTCTTTTACTTCCTCCAGTATTCAAAATCTTTGATTGTAAAATTTGCAACCCACCAAGGAGATGTTAATGCCTATATAAAACATATACTTGGGGCGCCTGGGTGGCTCAGCCATTAAGCGTCTGCCTTCGGCTCAGGTCATGATCCCAGGGTCCTGAGATGGAGCCCCACCTCAGGCTCCCTGCTTGGTGGGAAGCCTGCTTCTCCCTCTCCCACTCCCCCTGTTTGTGTTCCTGCTCTCGCTAACTCTCTCTCTGTCAAATAAATAAATAAAATCTTTAAAAAACAAAACAAGGGGGGATGGGTTAGCCTGGTGATGGGTATTAAGGAGGGCACGTTCTGCGTGGAGCACTGGGTGTTATGCACAAACAATGACTCATGGAACACTACATCAAAAACTAATGATGTAATGTATTGTGATTAACATAACAATAAAAAATTTTAAAAATAAACAAAACAAAACAAAACAAAAAAACCCATATACTTTATTTGTTCCTCAAAGTCATGAAATTATTATGGGCGGTGAGGGGGAGAAATGAAAATATAACACATATGTTTTCCAACAATGGTATCTCACTCCTTATTACTACAGAATGTAGGGACGGTGGATTCCTTTGATAGAAATTACTCTTTCATGTGAGTACTTTCTCTTTTTCCAACAAATACTGAATTTGGAAAATAGCAAGTAGCCATTTCAAGTATTTTTACTTACTTGTTTGGAGCTCTTTTTCTCTTGCCTGCACATCAGCAAAGACTTGGTTAAAATGATTTGTAAAGGCCACAAAGTCTGCATCCAGGAATATTGGCCCTTGTCCTTTCTCTTTCAAGGCTATGCTTTGAATTTTTAATCGTTCGATTTGAGGCTGAAGAGCTGACAGCTGGTGGACTTCATCCTGTACCGTAATTTAGAGTATTAAAATAAATAAAACTTTTACTTTGCATAGATTACATTTTTGCAAAGAAAGGTGTTAAAAGCCAGGGATGCAAGCTTAGCTTAATGCCCTTATCAAAAAATTGGTAAGAAATATCTATGAGAGTTTAGGCCAGCCTCTGGCACAGATCATCAATTTAAAAATACCTTGGCTCTTCATTCAACAGATACCATCATATAGAACTGTCTTTAAATTTCAAAATCACATCATTTACGGCATTAATGGGTATGGATCTGCACTTGAAAAGTGCTATGAATGACCTTATGTCCTCTCAATCAGACATGAATGTTCCTCTGTACCCCTCTTATCTCAAAATGCTGTGCCTTTGCTTCAAATTCTAAGCTTGTTTAATGAACAATATTTTTCTTTAAATTCACTTGTGAAGAATATAAATTACATCAATCAGTATATATCTACATACATACCTACTGCATTAAATTACACATTTATCTTTATACACGGATATTTCATAGGTTACATAATCTATGTAATACTTACATAAACACGCACATATTTATGTCTATAATTATCTATCTCTTATATGGGTGCATTACTTCTCCTGACTGAACAGGCAATTACCACTCTTTCAGTTAGGGTGAGAGTTTGCTCTGCTTTCTTGTCCTGGCATAAGGGTTAATAACATCCTCTTCCACTCTCAAAGAGTACTCTGGTTTGGATGATAAAATCACATGGACCCACTGCTGTGCAACATGGTGGTCACTAGCCATACGTGGCTACTGAACACCTGAAATGTGGCCAGTCCAAATTCAGATGTGCTGTCATTGTAAAACACATTGAATTTTGAAGACTTAGTATGAAAATAGACAAATATTAACCCATAGTTCCAAATACTGATTCAGTCTTGATATAATATTTTCAATTTACTGTTTTAAATAATATGCATTATTGAAATTCATTTACCTTTTTCCATATTGTTTCTAGAACATTTAAAACTACATATGTGGCTCAAATTCATGGCTTGCATTATATTTCTTTGGAACAGTGCTGTTTAAATGAGAATGCTTTCACTCTTTTGTTTCCAGTGAAGCTGCAATTCCTATGTCTCTGCTACACATATAATTGGAATTCATACAGAATGTCCAAATGCTCTTTAAGTATTATTACCATGACTGCTTACTTACAATTCACACCTCGGCTACCTTTAGAAAAAAAAGTACTTCGGGATTGTTTACCATTTAAAAATGTAAAAAAAAAAAAAAGGACAATTAAAATTTTAAAACTGGATTACAAGACAATTAGGAGGAGGGGAAAATGTAAATAATCACAGTAATTATGAATTAAATATAAATCTGAGCTTCTGGATAGTCAAAGTGAAAAAAAGAAAAAAGAACAAGTTATTTTTTGGATGCATACGTACTGTTTTGGAGAGAGTAACTTTTGTCTTAGGATTCAGTAAGATAAATGTATCCCAAAGGTTCTTTCACAGTAGCAAGACTACCTAATGGGCACTGTCACTTGTTAACAGTTTTTGGAAGATAAAGGATAACTTTCAGAGGAGAGTTGCTATGTGGTTATAACAGTAAGAGTTGATTCAGGTATGTTAATCTCGGACAATCAAATTCTTTTGCTGGTGAAGAGGAAAGCCATTTATATAAATAGGGAGATGACCCATGTCTCCCATTCCAATATAAAGCCTCTCAATCAAGGGCTAGAAGGTAGGTGTATATCCATGGATGAAGAATAAGACAAAAGCTAAAGGGTAATACTCTGTGTTTTTGATTATAGAATTAAAGACATGCACTTTATACACTAGGCTTACAAATGGTACCATTGCCATCTGCTGTGAAACATTTAAGAAACCGATTTACATTTGGCCAGATGGAGGCCCATCATTCTTCCTGTTTAGGGGGCTACTGAAGGAGCCTACAGTATACTAAAGTGTGTTCTGCAAAACAAAGGGGACTCAGAAACTAATAAAACATTTGGGCAAATGTTCAATTGAGACCTTAAAGTTCTGAGAGTAAGCCATAGGAGAGATCATTTTGACTTGAAATATTTAACATTTAAAAGATGTTAACAATTATTATTTCCACAAAAGGGCCTTAATATGGTTAGTCCTCCTGAGTAAGGCATCTTCCCTGAGTCTGTTTATCCTTGAAAATTTTGTGTTTATCTAATGGAAAAACTTTTGCATTTCTCTTGGGAAAGGGTCCATGGATTTCTTCCGATTCCCAAAGGGCTTCTAACCCCCATATGAAGAACCAGTTCTAGCAAGCATTATATTTGGAGCTAATACTGTGGTCTAATCTTAGAAAACATCTTCAAATAACAGAATGCACTCACAAACAAGATGGAAAAATTTATTTACCTAGCATTAATCATAGCGAAATAGTATAATGTTAACTTTTGCATGAATGATTGTGAGCTTATCCTGCTAACTATCTTACCCAAGGAGATTCATCAAGTTAATATAGCAACCAAAGGTGCAGAGAAAAAGAGGAAGGGATAATGAAAAGGGATGGAATTATGTCATCAAAATTTGGAACCTTGTGGCTGAATGCAGCAAAATAGAAATAATTTCCCTTAGGATGACTTCCTTAGCCTTGAGAGACTATTTAAGATATGAAACCACCAATGATCTCTATTTGCTCCTCAGATAAAGACCGATATCCTCCAGGCCCCAAGAGTCCTTGCTTTGTCTCCTATATGCCTGTCTTTGGGGCTCCATCCTTCATCTTATCTCCACCCCTCACACCTCTCTGTCCAGTATTCACATTGGCCTTCTTTCAGCTCCTTGGCGGTGGTTGTTGTTTAAGCCACCAATAACCCTGCAGTATCTGTCAGGCAGCTCAAGGTAGCTAATACCCCTAGTATCATTCTCAGCAACACTAGAGATGTTGACTATTTCTTTTATGGCTGTATGTATTTTGTAGATTTAATCGTTACTTTTTGTATCTGAATCTCAAGAAACAGGTTAAGGTAATATCAAATTTTGTTACAAGAAATAATGCAGGTGGAGTATTCCACAGATTCACAGGAAAAAAAAAAAAAGGAGTCATGGATTCTATTAACAGCAAAATGCATCTTTAAGTATAGAAATTCCCTAGATTTGCATATTTGCATAAAAAAACTAAATGCCTTTCTGTACTGTATTCTTTATCTAGAAATTTATTTCCTGAATTTAGTCATTTCTTAGTAAAGCTGTAGGACCAATATGTGAAAGAATTATCAGGTACCTCAACTGTTTTTCCCTTCAAAATAGCTTTGAATTTCCCATCCCTTCCTGAGTTTAATACTACCTCCAAACTAACCTTGTCGCCTCTCCATCTCCAGTCTCCCAGTATTTAAACCATTCTTTTCAAGGTATGCTCATTAACCTCCATTCACTGTTTCTCAGATTAAACCTAGCCATCTCAGTCTATCACTGATGTCTATCCTAGAAACCTTTTCATGTATGCAATCCCCCACTTTCCATGAAAAGTGTTCAGCTCATAGTAACCATGCAAAACATTCAAGTCATCTTCATTACTGTATAACTGATTTTCTTACATTTGCAGACATACTCTTATAATCTCTTTCTTGGGTTCCTTGGTCCCAGTTATACCTTGTTTGGCCCTCCAGATCCACTGTCCACTTCTAGAACTCAGGAGAATGACACTTAACAGACTAGGGCTCTTTGCACTCTGCCTACTGATTAAGTTTAGCCAATGGGGAGCCCCATCCAGATTCAGATTCTAGAGGCAGGGAGGAGAGTGAAGTAATATGGTGATTTTTCTGGCTCCCTTCCTGTGATGGCACTTAGGCTGGCTCTTAAGGCTGTCTTTAAAATGCGTGTCCAACTTGCTCGCTCTAGGTTTCTGTCACTTCTCTCTCTCTAATCCTTTCTGCCCTCAGAAGGGTTACAGCTCTGATGCCTGGTTACTCTACTATCCCTTAAGGTTCCTCCAGACTCTAAGCACAATGATGAGGTATTTTGGTAAGGAAACCTTCCTCAAATTATCCAAATTTGAGTGAACTGTCAGTTTTAAAGATTTTCCTCATATATCCAATTATATAGTGCATCAGCTGCTTGTGTTTGTGTGGATTCCACTTTTTTAACATATGACAAAGTTTTGCTTTTAGCACATGAGCTGTCATAGAAAAGAGCTCCAAATTATCGGCCATTTCTCATAGGATATGTGTAGTTTCCATACTCCAAAACTGCTTCACCATTCTGCAAACTGACAAAATCAATTAGCCATGTGTAAGTACTCTAAATATATATATATATTTAGGATCCAGACATCATATATTATCTATTTAAACTCATTCTCTTCACTTACATTTTGATCTTTCTGTTTTTTTTATTCAAAGGGAGTTTTTTATTAAATAATTTGCTATTCTTCTGGAAATTGCCAAGAAATTACTATTGATTGTGATCCAAATAGGAAGAATCTTACCTTACAAATTTTTAACTGGCTTTTAATTGTTGTTGGCTCTGATGTGGTGGTGGGTTGGGTTTTCAACCAGTTTTCAGCAGTAGTTGTCATCTGCTCCAATTGTTGTAGCTGATTATAGAAAGTGATGATGTTGTTCTGATACTCCAGCCAGTTAAGTCTCTCACTTAGCAATTGGCAGAACTCTATCCACCGGCTGTTCAGTTGTTCTGTGGCTTGTTTGATGCTGTCAGCATTAACACCCTCTAGAAAGAAGATTTTTAAAATATACCCATTGAAGCCACAGACTGCAAGACATATGAAAACCCGTTTGTCTCAAGTTTAAAAGTATTCATCATATGAAGGATTTTGGACAAATCCTTTATTCACTGATAAAGAACTAGAAGTACCAACAGGATTTCTGATTACTGATTGTAAATTATTAGAGATGCATCTTATCAAGAGTATGAATGTAATAAAATAATAAATAAGGACACATAAGATGTAGAAGAGTAGAATATATTTAAATAAAAACAAAAAGGGTCAAAGCTCTGAGAGGGATTGGAAGATGGATCATGGACAAAAAAATCTTTTGGAGGATTCCCAAATCATTGTTAAATATCATGTATGCTACTGAAATGTACATCGAAACAGTAACATTTGTAATTTTTAAATGGTTTGGGAATTAGCGGAAGTATTATTTGGATTTTAATAAAGAAGTAAAGGAGCATTTATCAAAAAGCAGTAATTCTCCATTTCTGCTACAGAAAGGCAGAAATAAGCAGATTTTCCATGGGTCCAAAGAAGTGAAACAAGCACTAAAAAATAATCTTTCTAATATGAAAAGGATTTTCATATCACTTACATATCATTTACAAATGTGGAAGTTGATCTGATAATTTAAAATCATATATAACAAAACTAAAGCAGAAAAAATCTATCAAAGGCAAAATGGAAACGTAAGAACATCATTATCACTTTTAGCTTTCTGGAGAACCCAGTATGTTTTAGGAATTTGGTGTCTTTTAACATATACTATCTTACTTAAGTTTGTCATAATGTGCTATGTGATGACTAATGCCAATCCAAGTATATATTACCCTATACACATCAAGAAAGAAAACAACATCATGTAATGCTATGTGTTAAGATACTCACTCTCTATATTTAGTTGACAAAATTCCAGTTTTCTTACACACACACACGTATAAATTTATATAGTAACTTCCTTAATAAATTACATTATATAAAATATTAAATATGATATGCATTTTAAAATACAGCTATGATAGCATTGATAACTTTCTTATAGTTTTTGAAATATTATTTGAATGTTTCCTCTTCCTACATATATCCATAGGGATCTCAAAAGGGATCATGAACTCACTGTAAGGTTCTTCCTCTAGATTAAAATATCTATGGGTTAAAGTGATTTAGTGAAGACAAAGTTGTCTAAGAGAAATCTACTTTTATGAATGTTAGTTCTACTCGACTTCCTAGTAATGTGATTTGGTTAACGGGCAAGGAGTTTGTTAACGAATCTACAGACCATCTCTAGCAAATAGAAGTCCTGTGGTTTTACAAACATGCTTCCCACTCTTTTTAAAGCCTAAAAAAAGAGAGATTTGAATTCAATGACTAGATTATTTTACTCTTTTTTACTCTCCTCTGCTCAGATATTCTAGTTTTCATTTTGTTTTAATTATGTTATACACCAAACCACATCTCTCAATTGATTTGAAATGTAACTCCAACTTCACTGATTTCAAACTTTTGATAGGACACTGGAGAACACAACCTTTGCAAATATTATTGGCAACAAACTTTTCTTCCTTCTTTGGCTGACATATTTTTAAAGAAAAGTAACTTTTAAAATAAAGTGTAAAAACATAAAAGATGCAAGTCTCCATATATACAACTATAAAAGGTTTGTAGAAGCTAAAAAATTCTTCTAATACTCTAATAGTTAAGAAAGCAATTGGCTTTATTGAGAAATCTGGATGTTTTGTGTGATATACTGTTTGTGATAATTTGGTTTAGAGCAGTGACCAAGAATTGTATCAAAATATGTTTGGGGCATGTCACTAAATAACTGTAGTTGCAAAACGATCACGTTTGCTACAAAGTGTAAGAGAAGAATCCAAAACTGGGTCATATAGGCATTCAGTTTGAGAAAAAAAAATACTATGATAAAATGCTAATATTATTGTTAGAAAACAAAAGGGAGTAATTTAAAAATACACAAGGGAGAGATGTTACATTATGTTAGATAACGATTCAAAAATGTGCCATGGATATAAATGATCAGATGTTTAGAGGAATATTTTCAGTATATGTTAAGCTTGAATAAGCACTTAGAAAAGAAGTAAGACCATGTTGGCCCAATTCCAGTATAGGTAGGCCAGAGATGCTAAAGTAATTCAAAGGTACTGATGAACTGATATTGCACTGAGTCTTATTTAACATTTCTCTAAATTAAAAAGAAATACACAGAAAAATACCTCACTGTCCCTGAGAGAGGTCAATCATATAAAGAGCCAGCCCTCTCAAATGAAAAAATAAAACCATAAGGTAATTTTCAATATGAATAATACATGTTAATCTAATCAGAAAAATATAAATCAAACTATAATGAACTATCAATAGGTCCTGTGGTATCTATTAAAATCTAGGGATAGAATTTAATGTGTCCTTGTTGGTCATTCCCCAAAACTATCAGCTCAATATGTTAGGCCAAAAAAATGTCCACATTCTAAACATCACAGCAAAAGGAATTAAAATAAATGAGAAAAGCAAGTTTTGCACAAATCCACTATGAAATCTATAGTACTCTCTAGTTATTAACATATTGATTTTTATAAATGAATGAAGGTGATTAAAATACAATAATAGGTAAAATAACGATCTCCATATTAGGATAAATGGTGAAAGGGAATAAAGTTGCAGAAATTCACAGTAAGAGCTCTGGTATTAGTCAGAACTGAGTTCAAATTTCACTCCTTTTACTAAATCGGTAAATGAGGTTCAATTATTTGATCCCACTGGATCTCATTTTTCTCATCCATGAAATGAGGCTAAAACAGAACTGACCTCATAGGATACCAATGATGATTCTGAGTTAGCAGATATGAAGCAGTTACACAAAGTCTGACATACGCCAGGCAACCAATAAATATTAGTCAATGTTACAGCAAATAATATGTAGCCAACAACAACAACAAAAAAGAGAGATCAGATCTTTCAAATGTTGAAATTGGTGGGGGGAGGTCTTTTTAATGACTGAAAGGGGGCATTTATAAAGAATCAATGACTAGATTTTTTTAAGATTTTATTTATTTATTTGAGAGAGAGAGAATGAGAGACAGAGAGCATGAGAGGGAAGAGGGTCAGAGGGAGAAGCAGACTCCCCGCCGCGCAGGAAGCCTGATGTGGGACTCGATCCCAGGACTCCGGGATCACGACCTGAGCCGAAGGCAGTCGCCCAACCATCTGAGCCACCCAGGCACCCCAATGACTAGTATTTTTAAAGTTAGTGCTCATTTTATATAATAGGACACTAATACGGGATATAGAAAATGCATATGGACATTTTTAAAAGAAATCATATCAACCAGTGATAAAGTCATGAGTTTATTAGCAACGCTTGGAGTATTTGGCCATATATCCATACTCATTTGCAATTAAAGTTATAAAGGGCAACCATGCCAAAAATTAAAAACAGAAACTTCTACATGTCACTGGCAAAAACATGACGTTAACCACAGAGAATCAGATATCCTATTATGAAGGATTTGCATGTATTATATTACTTCATGTGTGAATATACTTCCTGCTCAACAAGAGTATAGCCTGTCCTTCTAAACTCTAGACCCCTCTGAGAAAAAGGTCTCCACTGGCAGTATCTGATAGAGTTCCCAGCTTAGAGTAGGTAAGGAATAAATACAGTATACTTGTGAACTCACAAAAGACCAAATCAATACCTCACTTCATATAAATATGAACATTAGGGGAGCAATACCCATAGACATAAAAAGCCAAAAACAAACATGCACATAGTCTCTCTTGCTTCAAATTTGCTTTTGCTTAAAATACTTGGGGGAAGGATCAAAAGCACTGGTACACGGCACATTATGTAATGTTTATTTCAAACTAAAATTATAAATGCTGTTACTTCAACTTCGTGAACTGGCCATCTATTTTGAGAAAGTTTCTTAAAATTTTGTAGAATAAATAAGGATACTGTTTCCCAAATGAATACTGGAACATGAATAATTTTACTATTATATGTAAATGTTTTATGTGTATTTTGTAAAATTATATGCTCCTTAACCCAACTGAAAATTTTAAATTTTATGACACATTTTAAGTGTGAATATCTGCAAATTTTTAAGTACCAATCATTTGAGCCTCTTTTTTTTCTAATTTTTTGCTAGCTACTTAAGAATACAAACACTAACTCACCAGGCATTATGAACAATACTTATGGAAGCCATTTTGTAGTAGTACATTAGAATCTCAGGGATAATGGATCATAATCCATTTACACCTCATATTCTAAACAACCTCTGAAATAGTCCATGAATAAATATATTTAACCCAGAGGAAATGGCTCATGACTTCAAGTGCATCCATTAATTTTATTCCTTGTGTACAGTGCATAACAGACTGTTAGAATAATTTTAATTGTGCACCACCTTCCATGCAAATACTTCAGAACTGCCACTTAAAGTGAAGTATTCCTCATCAAGTATATTCATCATTAGCCATGAAGCCAGAGGAGAATAATGTAAAACCTGTGTTTAGAATGAAAACTCAAAATGAAGTTTTAATAAATAGTCTCCAATTTTTATTGCATATTAGGTGAAGGTCATTATAATCCCATTTGGCATCTAATATAATAGCCTAAAATGTAAAAGAAATTTACTAAGTCCATGAAAATAAGGCCTGAGGATTGTAGACTAAATTCTAGAGGTCTTTTCGACAACACTAACTTTTATTCAATTGCTTTTTTAACATAATAGTTTTTAAAAGTTAATAGGTTTATATAAAATATATACCCCTAGTGAATATAATACATGAATTTACTAAAAGAGCTTTTTTTAACTTTTATTTATAAACATCATTGAATTATGAGAGACAAAGGCCAGATTCCTACTCATATTCGTTTTTGTGACTAATTTCCTCCAACAACAATGACCACTATGACCTTCTCCCTCTCTCTCTCTCCATCTTGCACTCTCTCTCTCTCTCTCTCTCTCTCTCTCTCTCTCTCTCACACACACACACACACACACACACACACACACACACACACACACACAAGCACAAAGTTTTTTCCTTTGGAGACTGGAGTCAAAGAATGATGTGCCTGTCAATTAACAACATTTATTGAGTGTGAACTCTGTGTAGACCATTATCCCCAAGTATCACATGGAGAAATAGGAGACATAAATCAAAGTGCCCAGAACTGAGGACAGAGTAAGAGAAGAGGAAATGAGTCCAACTGTGGGGAAATCTCATTTGCTATGGAGGGGCTAGACAACTGCAAATAGTACTATTTCCATGCCCCACTGTTAGTTATACAGACCAGTTGCAGAATGTCTTCCCATTAAAATATATAATTAGAAGAGTTACTGCCATTAAAAATCCTTCACAATGATGTGAAGAGAAGATGAGAGGTTTAAATGGCTTTGAGGTGAGCCAAACTGACTATAATCCCTGTCCTTACCAATCTGACAAAATTTGGTTGACCAAACTCAAATGGTACCACTCATATGAAGTACTTAATGAGCTATACACCGAAATACTAAAAATGCAGTTACACAGTTAAGATAAGAGGAGTCCTTGTCTGTGTTATCAGTCTGTACTATTTAATTACAATCTTCAGCAGACTTACTATTAAGTATCACCTTAAATACCATAATCTAACATTCAAGGGATGGTGGTTTTGAGGCATTCTGCTAGTTTAATATACTAATAATGACTACTTTTATTTAAACATTTCCTTAATGTGAATGTCTTCAGATTCTTAATTAACATACAGGAAACTACAATTAGAAATTGAAAGGGAAGCACAGTTTAATGTAGAAAACATCACTAACCCTATTAGATAATTATACTATCTCCTCTGAAAATTGTGGTGAAACAATTTTATAGCTTAAAGAAGGGGGTAATGAGCTCTGCATATATATGCTTCCAAATAAATGTTTGATACAACTATTTTCTTGGTAATTTTAATATTAATAAAGGAAAATAATTCATCTAAACCAGGTCTTTTTTTATACCTGATTGATAAGGAGACTATCTATAGATGAAAGAACATTTTACAAACAAAATTAAGAATAAAGTATAATCTAAATAGATAAAAATAAAGCAAATTATTAGATATAAAAATGGTCTAGATTGTCCTGAAATTCTATTATCTCATACACTGAAAATCTTTTGCTTTGAAGTAAGCAGATCAGTTAAAAACTGTCCGACATAAAATCTTAGGAAATTAAGATTCATTAATGAATAATCAGAGTAATGATATAGTAGCCAGATTGTTTACCATAGTTGTGAAATTTTCTAAAATTTTAATTATACCATTTTTGTGTTTAAATAAAAAATTATAAAAACAAACCTTAGAGAAGGTTATGTTGCATCCTTCTAAAAAAAAAAAAAAAAAAGAAGTACAAATTTGGAAATCCCCCTTCTCAGTATAACACAGCTACAGGAAAGAAAATTAGATCACTAGGTACCCAATCTAATCTGCCACTTACTCTCATTAAAATTCTAGAAAGCCAACAATTTCTTGAGACTAAAGTTCTTGTTCCCATCTTATATAGTAACAATAAGCTTCATAAAAATTATATTTGTGAAAAATTTCTCTAATAAGAATTTCTACCATCCACCACTCTCTCAAACTACCCCATACTTATCCAATCAAATGATGTTGACAGGAATCACAAATTTAATGTTAGTTCAAAAAGGACATGGTTAAGGAATAGATAAATCAGTTCATTATACCAAAATCCATGTTAAAAACTTAGAAACATGATTTTTAAGCTAACATGCTCTCTGTTAGCAGCACTGTAGCCTCTCTATTTAGCCTACCAGGATCATGAAGATCACTTACAAACTTGCACAAGAACTGGGGCATCCATAAGGAAAATGTTCCTGTAAAACTTTGAAGTATGCAAGTAATTGAAGCAACCCCATTTTGTGGTTATAAAAAAGTTTCCAAATAGGGGTGACTGGGTGGCTCAGTTGCTTAAACATTGGCCTTTGGCTCAGGTCATGATCCCATTGGGCTACCCGCTCAGCAGGGAGTCTGCTTCTCCCTCTACCCCTCCCCCTGCTTGCGCTGGCACGCGCTCTCTCTCTCTCTCTCAAATAAATCTTTTTATTAAAAAGTTTCCAAACAAATTAATATGAGTCTCTTACTGATTCTGTGCATATTTTCCAAATATCAATCATTCTATGAAACTTATAGTATAATTAATACTAAAATTCACAATTAATGTTAACTGTACCTTAATATTCTGTAAGTAAGACTTTGCATTTGATAAAGTACAGCCAAAATGAAAATTGTCTTTAAATTGATCCTAACTTCTATGCAACTCTGCTATGAGAGTGTTTCCAGGACCTAAGACTGATTTTTTTGGGGGGGGGATTTTTGGTGATTTTTTTAAAATTTTTATACTGTGAACATACAACAATATTATAGCAATTTGAGCTAGTTTTTCCCTTTACATATATTCAAGAGAGATTCAATTAGAGACTCATTACAGAAGTTAAAATTATTATTACACTTAGCAAATACTTTTTCTTTTTTGGGGGAAGTCTATTTTGGGAATTATCTTTTTTTTAATTTTATTATGTTATGTTAATCACCATACATTACATCATTAGTTTTTGATGTAGTGTTCCATGATTCATTGTTTGTGTATAACACCCAGTGCTCCATTCAGGACATGCCCTCCTTAATACCCATCACCAGGCTAACTCATCCCCCGACCCCCCTTCCCTCTAGAACTCTCAGTTTGTTTCTCAGAGTCCCATAGTCTCTCATGGTTCGCTCCCCCTCTGATTTCCCCCCCTTCGTTTTAACCTTCCTACTATCTTTTCTTTTTTTTTTTTTTAATTTTTATTGTTATGTTAATCACCATATATTACATCATTAGTTTTTGGTGCAGTGTTCCATGATTCATTGTTTGTTCATAACACCCAGTGCTCCATGCAGAACGTGCCCTCCTCAATACCCATCACCAGGCTAACCCATCCCCCTACCCCCCTCCCCTCTAGAACCCTCAGTTTCTTTTTCAGAGTCCATCATCTCTCATGGTTCGTCTCCCCCTCTGACATACTCCCCTTTTCTTCCTCTTCTGTTATCTTCTTCTTTTTCTTTTTTCTTAAAATATGTTGCGTTATTTGTTTCAGAAGTACAGAACTGTGATTTATCTTTTCTTTTTTTAACATATAATGTATTATTTGTTTCAGAAATACAGGTCTGTGATTCAAGAGTCTTACACAATTCACAGCACTCGCCATAGCACATACCCTCCCCAATGTCCATCACCCAGCCACCCCAACCCTCCCACCCCCCACCACTCCAGCAACCCTCAGTTTCCTGAGATTAAGAATTCCTCATATCAGTGAGATCATATGATACTTGTCATTATCTGATTGACTTCGCTTAGCATAATACCCTCTAGTTCCATCGATGTCATTGCAAATGGCAAGATTTCGGTTTTTTGATGGCTGCATAATATTCCATTCTTTTTTTTTTTAATTTTATTACGTTATGTTAGTCACCATATTATACATCATTAGTTTTTGATGTGGTGATCCATGATCCATTGTTTTCATATAACATCCAGTGCTCCAAGCAGTACGTGACCTCCTTAATACCCATCACCGGGCTAACACATCCCCCCACCCCCCTCCCCTCTAGAACCCTCAGTTTGTTTCTCAGAGTCCATAGTCTCTCATGGTTCAGCTCTCCCTCCGATTCCCCCTGCCGTTTATTTTTCCCTTCCTTCTCCTAGTGTCCTCCATGCTGTTCCTTATGTTCCACAAATAAGTGAAAACATATGATAATTGACTTTCTCTGCTTGACTTATTTCACTTAGCATAATCTCCTCCAGTCCCATCCATGTTGATGTAAAAGTTGGGTATTGATCCTTTCTGATGGCTGAGTAGTATTCCATTGTATATATGGACCACATCTTCTTTATCCATTCGTCTGTTGAAGGGCATCTCGGCTCTTTCCACAGTTTGGCTATTGTGGACATTGCTATGAACACTGGGGTGCATATGGCCCTTCTTTTCACTACATCTGTGTCTTTGGGGTAAATACCCAGGAGTGCAGTTGCTGGGTCATAGGTAGCTCTATTTTTAAATTTTTGAGGAACATCCACACTGTTTTCCAAAGTGGCTGTAACAAGTTCCATTCCCACCAACAGTGTAAGAGGGTTCCCCTTTCTCCACAACCTCTCCAACATTTGTTGTTTTTTGCCCTGTCCATTTTTGCCATTCTAACTGGTGTCAAGTGGTATCTCAAGGTGGTTTTGATTTGAATTTCCCTGATGGCTAATGATGATGAACATTTTTTCATGTGTCTGTTAGCCATTTGTATGTCTTCTTTGGAGAAGTGTCTTCATATCTTCTGCCCACTTTTTGACTTGATTATTTGTTTTCTGGGTGTTGAGTTTGAGAAGTTCTTGATAAAACTTGGATACCAGCCCTTTATCTGCAGTGTCATTTGCAAATATCTTCTCCCATTCTGTGGGTTGCCTCTTTGTTTTGTTGACTGTTTCCTTTGCTGTGCAGAAGATTTGATCTTGATGAAGTCCCAAAAGTCCATTTTTGCTTTTGTTTCACTAGCTTTTGGAGATGTATCTTGAAAGAAGTTGCAGTGGGTGATGTCAAAGAGCTTACTGCCTATGTTCTCCTCTAGGATTTTGATGGATTCCTGTCTCATATTGAGGTCTTTCATCCACTTTGAGTTTATCTTTGTGAATGCTGTTAGAGAATGGTCAAGTTTCATTCTTCTGCATATACCTGTCCAATTTTCCCAGCACCATTTATTGAAGTGACTTTTTTCCATTGCATGTTTTTTCCTGCTTTGTCAAAGATTATTTGACCATAGAGTTGAGGGTCCATATCTGGGTTCTTTATTCTGTTCCATTGGTCCATATGTCTGTTTTCGTGCCAGTACCATGCTGTCTTGGTGATCACAGCTTTGTAATAGAGCTTGAAATCGGGCAACATGATGCCCCCACCTTTGTTTTTCTTTTTCAACATTTCCTTGGTGATTTGGGGTCTTTTGTGATTCCATACAAATTTTAGGATTGTTTGTTCTAGCACTTTGAAAAATGTCATTGGAATTTTGATCAGATGGCAATGAAGGTATAGATTGCTCTGGGTAGCATAGACATTTTAAAAATGTTTATTCTTCCAATCCATGAACATGGAATATCTTTCCATCTTTTTGTGTCTTCCTCAATTTCTTTCATGAGTGTTCTGTAGTTCCTAGAGTATAGATATTTACCTCTTTGGTTAGGTTTATTCCGAGGTATCTCATGGTTTTTGGTGCTATTGTAAATGGAATCGTTTCTCTAATTTCTCTTTCTACAGTTGCGTTGTTAGTGTATAAGAAAGCAACTGATTTCTGTGCATTGATTTTGTATCCTGCCACATTACTGAATTGCTATATGAGTTCTAGTAATTTGGGGGTGGAGACTTTTGGGTTTTCCACATAGTGTCATATTGTCTGCGAAAAGAGAGAGTTTGATTTCTTCTTTGCCAATTTGAATACAATTATTTCTTTTTGTTGTCTGAATGCTGTTGCTAGGACTTCTAGTACTATGTTGAACAATAGTGGCGAGAGTGGGCATCCTTGACGTGTTCCTGATCTTAAGGGAAAGGCTCTCAGTTTTTCCCCATTGAGGATGCTATTCGCTGTGGGTTTTTCATAGATGGATTTTATGAACTTGAGGAATGATCCCTCTATCCATACACTCTGAAGAGTTTTAATCAGGAAAGGATGTTGTATTTTGTCAAATCCTTTTTCTGCATCAATTGAGAGGACCATATGGTTCTTCTCCCTCCTCTTATTAATGTGTTCTATCACATTGATTGATTTGCAAATGTTGAACCACCCTTGCATCCCAGGGATAAATCCCACTTGGTCGTGGTGGATGATCCTTTTAATGTATTGTTGGATCCTATTAGCTAGAATTTGGGTGAGGATTTTGGAATCCATATTCATCAGGGATATCAGTCTGAAATTCTCCTTTTTGATGGGGTCTTCGCCTGGTTTGGGGATTAAGGTAATGCTGGCCTCATAGAATGAGTTTGGAAGTTCTCCTTCTGTTTCTATTTTTGAAACAGCTTCAGGAGAATAGGTATTATTTTTTCTTTGAATGTTTGGTAGAATTGCCCAGGGACTCCATCAGGCCCTGGACTCTTGTTTTTTGGGAGGTTTTTGATCATTGCTTCAATCTCGTTACTGGTTATTGGCCTATTCAGGTTGTCAATTTCTTCCTGTTTCAGTCTTGGCAACTTATAGGTTTCCAGGAAGGCCTCCATTTCATCAAGATTGCTCAGTTTATTGGCATATAGTTGTTAATAATTTCTAATAATTGTTTCTATTTCGTGTTAGTTGTGATCTCTCCCCTTTCATTCATCATTTTATTAATTTGGGTCCTTTCTCTCTTCTTTTGGATAAGTCTGGCCAGTGGTTTATCGTCTTATTAGAGAACCAGCTTCTAGTTTCATTGATCTGATTTACTGTGTTTCTGGTTTCTAATTCATTGATCTCTGCTCTAATCTTAATTATTTCTCTTCTAATGCATGGCCTAGGCATCGTTTGTTGCTTTTTCTCTAGTTCTTTAAGGTGTGGAGTTCGTTGGTGAATTTGGGATTTTTCTATTTTTTTGAGTGAGGCTTGGATGGCTATGTATTTCCCCCTTAGGACCGCCTTTCCAAAACAATCAGTTTTGGACTGATGTGTTTTTGTTCTCATTGATTTCCATGAATTAAGTTCTTCTTTGATTTCCTGGTTGACCCAAACATTTTTGAGCAGAGTGGTTTTTAGCTTCCAAGTGTTTGAATTTCTGCCAAATTTTTTCTTGTGATTGAGTTCCAGTTTTAAAGCATTGTGGTCTGAGAATATGCAGGGAATAATCTCAATCTTTTGGTATCGGTTGAGACCTGATTTGTGACCCAGTATGTGGTCTATTCTGGAGAAAGTTCCATTTGTGCTCGAGAAAAATGAGTATTCTGTTGTTTTAGGGTGGAATGTTCTGTAAATATGAGGTCCATCTGGTCCAGTGTGTCATTCAAAGCTCTTCTTTCCTTGTTGATTTTCTGCTTAGATGATCTGTCCTTTGCTGAGAGTGGAGTATTGAGGTCTCCTACAATTAACGTATTGTTATCAATATGACTCTTTATTTTGGTTAACAGTTGGCTTATGTAGATAGCTGCTCCCATGTTGGGGGCATAGATATTTAAAACTGTTAGATCTTCTTGTTGGATAGACCCTATAAGAATGATATAGTGTCATACTGTGTCTCTAATTACAGACTTTAGTTTAAAATCTAATTTGTCTGATATAAGAATTGCTACCCCAGCTTTCTTTTGAGGTCTGCTGGTATGGAAGATGGATCTCCATCCCTTCACTTTCAGTCTGGACGTATCTTTAGGTTCAAAATGAGTCTCTTGTAAACAGCATATGGATGGGTCCTGTCTTTTTATCCAATCTGCAACCCTGTGTCATTTTATGGGAGAATTTAGGCCATTCACGTTGAGAGTGATTATTGAAGGATATGAATTAATTGTCATCATGTTACCTGTGAAGACATTGTTTTTATAGATTGTCCCTGTAAATTTCTGTTGTATATCACTCTTGGGGTATTTCTCCTTTTATAGAACCCCCCTTAATACTTCTTGAAGGACCAGCTTAGTGGTCACATATTCTTTCAGTTTCTGCCAGTCGTGGAAGCTCTGCATCTCTCCATCCATTTAAATGACAGCCTTGCCAGATAAAGTGTTCTTGGCTGCATGTTCGTCTCATTTAGTACCCTGAATATGTCTTGCCAGGCTTTTCTGGCTTGCCAGGTCTCTGTGGATAGGTCTGACGTTATTCTGATATTCCTCCCTCTATACATAAGGGATCTCTTCCACCTAACTGCCCTTTGGATGGTTTCCTTGGTTCTAAGATTTGCGAGTTTTACTATTACATGCGGGGGCATTGGCCTGTTTTCCTTGATCTTGGGAGGGGTCCTCTCTGCCTCTGTGACACGAATGTTTCATTCCCCACATTAGGGAAGTTCTCAGCTACGATTTGCTCAAATACATCTTATAGTCCTCTCTCTCTCTCCACTCCCTCCGGGGTTCCAATTATTCTGACATTGGAATGCTTCATGGTGTCACTTATGTCTCTGACTCTGTTTTCAAGGACTCTGAGCTTTTTTTCCCCCTGGCTTCGTCTTTTCCCTTTTCATCTATTATATTGTCTTCCAGGTCGCTTATTCGTTCTTCTGCCTCACTTAACCTAGCTGTTAGGTTATCTAGATTGGATTGGATCTCACTGATAGCATTTTTAAGTTCTGCCAATTCAGCTTTCATTTCTGCCCTTAGAGACTCTATGTTGCCATTAATTGATTTCTCCATTCTAGCCATTGTCTTCACAATTGCTTAGCCTGAATTCCATCTCTGACATCTTGGTTATATCTGCATCCATTTGTAAATCTGCAGCATAAGTCATAATCTCTGAGTCTTTTCTATCTTGGGGGTTCCTCCTCCTAGTCATTCTGTTGATGGGTGTTTGAGGGAACGTATAGAGTCCAAATTATTGACCAGAACCCAAGCAAGATGCACCTGTTTTCTTGGGACCTTAGGGTTGCTGGCCTCTTGTTTTCCCAGCTTGTCTTCTGTGGAAGGGGCCTGCCGCACTGTTACTCAGGCAACCCTGTTTGGGCAGAGTTGCCCTGCCCCCCTGTGGCGGGGGATGGGCTCCGCGCGAATCAGTTTTTGGGGCTTTTGTTCACTGGCAGCTTTCCCTAGTGGCTTCCCGCATCTCTTCTGCGAGTCAGAGCAGAAGAGACCATTTCCAACTCTCTGCCTCAGAGCAGAGAGACCGCAGTCTGTTCTTCAGTGACCTCTCCAGGCCACACTGTCTCCGTCTCTGTCCGTGCTGCTATAAACTGCAGCGTCGTGGGTTGTGCGCCCCTCCGCAGTGCTCCCAGTCCTGCCTCCAGGTTGGAGCACAGCTCTGCCCTTTGTGGTGCTAAAACTGCCAGCTGCCCCCGGATTGCACGTGCGTCCCCACTGCTCCTGGTTCCCGTCCGGGGGGCTGCCCTGAAGTCCCTTCCCCTCCGCTACTAGTCTGCAAGTCTGTTCCCCGTCCCCAGCACGCAAAGCTGTCACTCACCGGTGGTGTAAAATCCCCATGGCCAGGCACCCTCCCGCTGCCATTTATCCTCCGATATCTGTCAATGGAATCATGGCTCTCCGCTTCATACCTCGAAATTAACTGCCTGCAATATTCTGTTTGTAGAGATCCAGATCTTCTTATATCTCAGGCTGGTTTCATGGGTGCTCAGAGTGGTCTGGCAGATATCCAGCTCAATTCCGGGGACCAGTTGAAATAGGGTCCCCTACTCCTCTGCCATCTTTCTCAATATTCCATTGTTCTTTATCCATTCATATGTTGATTGACATCTTGGCTCTTTCCATAGTTTGGCTATTGTGGATATTGCTGCTATAAACATTGGGGTGCACGTACCACATCGGATCACTACATTTGTATCTTTAGGGTAAATACCCAGTAATGCAATTGCAGGGTCATAGGGTAGGTCTATTTTCAACTTTTTGAGGAATGACCACATTGTTTTTGAGAGTGGTTGCACCAGCTTGCATTCCCACCAACAGTGTAGGAGGGTTCCCCTTTCTCCACATCCCCACCAACATCTGTCATTTCCTGACTCCTTAATTTTAACCATTCTGACTGGTGTGAGGTAGTAGTATCTCACTGAGGTTTTGATTTGGATTTCCCTGATGCCGAGCGATGTTGAGCACTTTTTCATGTGTCCGTTGGCCATTTGGATGTCTTCTTTGCAAAATGTCTGTTTGTGTCTTTTGCCCATTTCTTGATTGGATTATTTGTTCTTTTGGTGTTGACTTTGAGAAATTCTTTATAGATTTTGGATACTAGCCCTTTATCTGAGATGTCATTTGCAAATATCTTCTCCCATTCTGTCAGTTGTCTTTTGGTTTTGTTGTCTGTTTCCTTTGCTGTGCAAAATTTTTTTATCTTGATCAAGTCCCAATAGTTCATTTTTGCCCTTGATTCCCTTGCCTTTGGTGATGTTTCTAGGAAGAAGTTGCTGCAACTGAGGTCAAAGAGTTTGCTACCTGTGTTCTCCTCAAGGATTTTGATGGATTCCTGTCTCACATTTAGGTCTTTCATCCATTTGAGTCTATTTTTGTGCGTGGTGTAAGGAAATGGTCCAGTTTCATTCTTCTGTGTGTGGCTGTCCAATTTTGCCAACACCATTTGTTGAAGAGACTGTCTTTTTTTTCCACTGGACATTCTTTCCTGCTTTGTCGAAGATTAGTTGACCATAGAGTTGAGGGTCCATTTCTGGGCTCTCTATTCTGTTCCATTGATCTATGGGTCTGTTTTTGTGCCAGTACCATACTGTCTGGATGATTACAGCTTTGAAATAGAGCTTGAAGTCCCGAATTGTGATGCCACCGGCTTTTCTTTTTCGATATTCCTCTGGCTATTCACAGTCTTTTCTCATTCCATACAAATTTTAGGATTATTTGTTCCATCTCTTTGAAAAAATTCGATGGTATTTTGATATGGATTGCAGTAGATGTATAGATTGCTCTAGGTAGCACTGACATCTTCACAATATTTGTTCTTCCAATCCATGAGCATGAACATTTTTCCATTTCTTTGTGTCTTCCTCAATTTCTTTCATGAGAATTTTATAGTTTTCTGAGTACAGATTCTTCGCCTCTTTGGTTAGATTTATTCCTAGGTATCTTATGGTTTTGGGTCCATTTGTAAAGGAGATCAATTATCCTTAATTTCTCTTTCTTCTGTCTTGTTGTTGGTGTATAGGAATGCCACTGATTTCTGTGCATTGATTTTATATCCTGCCACTTTACTGAATTCCTGTAGGAGTTCTAGCAGTTTTGGGGTGGAGTCTTTTGGGTTTTCCACATACAGATCATATCATCTGTGACGAGTGAGAGTTCAACTTCTTCTTTGCCAATTCAGATGCCTTTTATTTCTTTTTGTTGTTTGACTGCTGTGGCTAGGACTTCTAGTACTACGTTGAATAGCAGTGGTGATAGTGGACATCCCTGCCGTGTTCCTGACCTTAGGGGGAAAGCTCTGTTTTTCCCCATTGAGAATGATATTCACTGTGAGTTTTTCATAGATGGCTTTTATGATATTGAGGTGTGTAGCCTCTAGGCCTATACTCTGAAGAGTTTTGATCAAGAAAGGATGCTGTACTTTGTCAAATGCTTTTTCTGCATCTATTGAGAGGATCATATGGTTCTCGTTCTTTCCTTTAATAATGTATTTTAACACACTGATTTGTGGATGTTGAACCAACCTTGCAGCCCAGGAATAAAACCCACTTGGTCGTGGTGAAGAATCCTTTTAATGTACTGTTGGATCCTATTGGCTAGTATTTTGGTGAGAATTTTTGCATCCATGATCATCAGGGATATTGGTCTGTAATTCTCCTTTTTGATGGGGTCTTTGTCTGATTTTGGGATCAAGGTAATGCTGGCCTCATAAAATGAGTTTGGAAGTTTTCCTTCCATTTCTATTTTTTGGAACAGTTTCAAAAGAATAGGTATTAATTCTTCTTTCAATGTTTGGTAGAATCCCCCTGGTAAGCCATCTGGCCCTGGAAATTTTTGATGACCGCTTCAATTTCCTTAGTGGTTATGGGTCTGTTGAGGTTTTCTATGTTTTCCTGGTTCAGTTTTGGTAGTTGATACATCTCTAGGAATGCATCCATTTCTTCCAGATTATCTAATTTGCTGGCATATAGTTGCTTCTAATATGTTCTTATAATTGTTTGTATTTCTTTGGTGTTGGTTGAGATCTCTCCTCCTTCATTCATGATTTTATTTGGGTCCTTTCTCTTTTCTTTTTGATAAGTCTGGCCAGGGGTTTATCAATCTTATTAATTCTTTCAAAGAACCAGCTCCTAGTTTCGTTGAGGTGTTCTACTGTTCTTTTGGTTTCTATTTCATTGATTTCTGCTCAGATCTTTACTATTTCTCTTCTCCTGCTGGGTTTAGGCTTTATTTGCTGTTCTTTCTCCAGTTCCTTTAGGTGTAGATTTAGGTTGTGTATTTGAGACCTTTCTTGTTTCTTCAGAAAGGCTTATTTTGTTGTATACTTTCCTCTTAGGACTGCCTTTGCTGCATCCCACAGATTTTGAACAGTTGTGTTTTCATTTTCATTTGTTTCCATGAATTTTTTAAATTCTTCTTTAATTTCCTGGTTGACCCATTCATTCTTTAGTAGGATGCTCTTTAGCATCCATGTATTTGAGTTCATTCTCACTTTCCTCTTGTGATTTAGTTCTAGTTTCAAAGCAGGGAATGATCCCAATTTTTTGGTACCAGTTGAGACCTGATTTGTGACCTAGGATGTGATCTATTCTGGAGAATGTTCCATGGGCACTAGAGAAGAATGTGTATTCTGTTGCTGTAGGTTGGAATGTTCTGAATATATCTGTGAAGTCCATCTCATCCAGTGTGTCATTTAAAGCCTTTATTTCCTTGTTGATCTTTTGCTTAGATGATCTGTCCATTTCAGTGATGGGGTGCCAAAGTTCCCTACTATTACTGTATTGTTGTCGAAGTGTTTCTTTGCTTTTGTTATTAATTGGCTTATATAATCAGTTGCTCTCATGTTAGGGGCATAGATATTTACAACTGTTAGATCTTCTTGTTGCATAGACCCTTTAAGTAGGATATAGTGTCCTTCCTCATCTCTTATTACAGTCTTTGGTTTAAAACCTAATTCATCTGATATAAGGATTGCCACCTCAGCTTTCTTTTGGTGTCCCTTAGCAAGGTAAGTTGTTTTCCACCCCCTCACTTTCAATCTGGAGGTGTCTTTGGGTCTAAAATGAGTCTCTTGCAGGCAGCATATCGATGGGTCTTGTTTTTCTGTCCAATCTGATAGCCTGTGTCTTTTGATTGGGGCACTTAGCCCATTTACATTCAGGGTAACTATTGAAAGATATGAATTTAGTGCCATTGTATTGCCTGCAAGATGACTGTTACTGTATATTGTCTGTGTTCCTTTTTGTTCTATGTTACTTTTAGGCTGTCTCTTTGCTTAGAGGACCCCTTCCAATATTTCCTGTAGGGCTCATTTCGTGTTTGCAAATTCCTTTAGTTTTTGTTTGTTTTGGAAGCCCTTTATTTCTCTGTTTATTTTCAGTGACAGCCTAGCTGCATACAGTATTCCTGGATGCATATTTTTCTCATTTAGTTTTCTGAATATATCATGCCAATCCTTTCTGGCCTGCCAGGTCGCTGTGGATAGGTCTGTGGCCAATCTAAAGCTTCTACCATTGTAGGTTATAGACCTCTTGTCCTAAGCTGTTTTCAGGATTTTCTCTTTGTCTCTGAGACTACTAAGTTTTTCTATTAGATGTCAGGGTGTTGACCTATTTTTATTGATTGTGAGGGGGGTGTTCTCTGTGCCTCCTGGATTTTGATGCCTGCTTCCTTCCCCAAATTAGGCAAGTTCTCTGCTATAATTTACTCCAGTATACCTTCTGCCCCTTTCTTATTCTTCTGGGATTCCAATTATTCTAATATTTTTTTGTCTTACGGTATCACTTATCTCTCGAATTCTGCTCTTGTGATCTAGTAGTTGTTTAATCTCTCTTTTTCTCAACTTCTTTATTCTCCATCATTTGGTCTTCTATATCACTAATTCTCCCTTCTGCCTCATTTATCCTAGTAGTTAGAGCCTCCATTAATTATTGTACCTCCTCAATAGCCTTTTGGATTTCGACTTGGTTAGATTTTAGTTCTTTTATTTCTCCAGAAAGGGTTTCTCTAATATCTTCCATGCTTTTTTTCAAGCCCATGTAGTATCTTTAAAATCATCATTCTGAACTCTAGATCCAACATCTTACTAATGTCCGTATTGATTAGTTCCCTGGCAGTCAGTACTGCCTCTTGTTCTTTTTTTTTTTTTTTTTTGAGGTGATTTTTTCCATCTTGTCATTTTGTCCAGAGGAGAACAGATGAATGAGAGAACAAAATACTAACAGGGTAACAATGACCCCAGAAAAATATACAATAAACAAATCAGAAAAGACCTGAAACCAGAGGAAATGAAGGAAAGAAAGAAAAGGGGAAAAAAAAAAAGCATATGATGAAGTATGATCAGGCTGGTGAATAGATCAGTGCCACACACTAGATTTTGGGCGTATTTTGGTCTGTTAGAAGAAATTGCCTCCCAAAATTTTAAAGAAAGGAAAGCTTATATATGGACAGAAATAAGGGTAAATACGATGAATGGATGGAATATGACTGTAAAGATGAAGATTATGAAAGTTTTTATAAAAGGAATTGATAAGGTAAGAAGTTGGTTGAAAAAAGAAAGAAGAGAAATTAAAAAAAAAAAAAGGAGAGAATGTGATCAGGCAGGAGACTAGAACAAAGTCATATACTAGAGACTTAGGTTATATTTTGGTCTGTTAGAAGAAACTGTATCCCCAAATTTTAAAGAGACAACTACATATATATATATGTGTGTGTGTGTGTGTGTGTGTGTGTGTGTGTGTGTGTATACACACACCAAAAATGAGGTTAACTAATATGAAGGGATAGAATATGAGTGTAAAATTGAAAAATAAAGGTATTTTAAAAAGGGATTGATAAGATGTTGGTTGAAAAAGGGAAAAATTTAAAAAAATTGAAAAAGAAAATTTAAAAAATTAACTTTGAAAGACTAAAGAATCAGGGGGAAAAAAGTCATGAATTCTATGTGCTGCATTCCCCTAGTACTGGAGTTCTGGACCTAAGACTTATTTGTAATAAAATTCTGCAACATCAAGTCAAAGTCACTTCTACATTGACATCATGATAATCTCTGCACTTTTAAGAATTTTTAGACACTCCCCCTTTTCCTCAGCACCTTTCTTAATTTCCTTTAACAAATTGCCTTTGAAACTAATAAGTTTTGTTTTCTTCATTTCTTAAGTAATGCTAAAAATTCATTCTTTCAGTAGGTATTTAGAAATGAACAAAAGTAGATTTTGAAATATGTCTAATATATTTTATACCAGTTTTGAACCAGAATGATACAAGTATTGAATTTTTTTTTGCAGGTCTTAGATTTTCATTCTGAAGGAAATTTTAAAAGAGGACTTCTAAAATCATTACAGATACTAAAAAAATCCACTCTAATCTTACAGTAAATTATCTGAAGTAGAAAATTCAGCTTTCTATGTATGTATACAAATATAGAAAATACTATAAAATGTTCTTAAAGATATAATAGTTATGCTATTCTTACACCTATTTTACACTATGAATATGTGTTAAATATTGTTAGCACAAAACAAACTATAAAGTTGTATTAGTTGCATAATATTAATAACATTCTACAAGAATGACTTGTCTTTATCTTAATTTTTGAGGATTAGAGATGTGGTTAAAAGGAATAAACATTTACATGAGGTCATAAATGAAGTAACATGATTCAGCTCTTATTTTCCTTCTTTATAAATAAAAGGACAAGAATGTATGTGTTTTATATGGCTATGAGTTTTATTGTAACTCCATAGCTTAAACCTGAGAAAAGAAATTCTGGGCTGGGAAATTTAAGACCTTAACCAAGATAACAGTTAGAAACCTGGTTTAGAGAAACCTCATTTTGTCCTTCAGCTTCATGAGCCAAACCAGTAAACTCCAGTTATTGGTTCTATGCCAGCAGAGCTATTGTTAATTAGGGTGAGGGGTCCCAGTGAAATATACCTGGAAAGAGGTACTCCAGGCACTTAGGCGTGTGTCTGCCTTCACTCACAGTTTGCACAATTACATAAAATGTTATGAAATTTATTCTGTGTAAGATCGAAAAAAGGAACAAACAGTTAGAATCCTTGAGTGATTGAATGGAGCAGCAGAGCTATGCTCTAGGTATAGCCAAAATTTGAGCCTAAACACATAACAGTCAGGCCTTATCTTTATTGGCATAATACATGAGAAGCTTAAAATTTGATCAATATGGTAAACCTATGAGCAATGTCTCAAATCACACCCCTAGCTCTTACTGCTCTTTGCTCTCCACACAAGTTAGCATTTTTCTTCAAAAGTATTATTATTTTCTGACCAAAATTATCTAAGTAACAGCCTTAACTTTGCTTTGCTAAGAAGAATTTCACTAATTAATATTTATTAGGGACCTAATGTATGTCCTGATTTTTCTTCATGCTTCCTAATTTTAGAGCTTTGAGGGCAATAACCTAGAAAATGACATCATCACTAATCATATGGTCATTTTAAACCAGTATGTGGTTTTAATTACCAAAAAAATCATTCCCAACACTTCTAAATTTTAAGTGCTTTTTCAACAATGATCTGAGTTAAGGTATGCTTGACATTTGATTATGAAAAGAGACCATTTAAAAGTGCAGATTTTACAGTGGCTTATAAAAATAAGAAAGTGACAATATAGTTGCCACAGGGAAATTGTGTAGTGGCTACCAGCCTATTTTTTAGATCACAAAATTACATTTAATATGAATATGCTGTTATCAAATTCATCAGTTACACCACCCAGCAACATACAGCTCAACAACAACCTTTCACTATTTTGCACTGTCTATATATTCATTAACTTGTTAAAACAATGTTCAGCTGTCATGTTTGTTTGTTTTTATTATTAACCAAATACAGTCATGGGGCTCATTAAAAGAAAAAAAATGAATTGATTTCCTAAGAAGATCACTGAACTTTTTAATGCCAACATGACAATTAAGGCAAAAACTAATTCATACACAATATTTATGCTCCAGAATGCAGGAAGGTCCTGTAAAAAGCTGACATGCACAACAAAAACATTTGTTACATTTTGTTATTATGCTCTTGTAAACATATCCTGTGAAATGTGTAAAAAAAAAAAATCTTGTTTGAAAAATAGCATTATCCCTGATTCTCATAAATTACTTATATCTGGAAATGAATGTAGTATGACAATGACAATTTCAAAGAAGTGTGTTCAAAACCGATGTCAATAACATGTTGTTCAGACAGCTTCTGAAGCACTGTTAGGAAAAACTAATTTTAATTCATTCTCAAAAAAGAAAAAAAATATTTGAAAAAAAAAAAAAAAAAACAGCAAGAGGCGCCTGGGTGGCTCAGTCAGTTAAGCATCAGACTCTTGATTTTGGCTCAGGTCATGATCTCAGGATTTTGAGATCAAGACCTACCTTGGGCTCTGTGCTGGGCATGGAGCCTGCTTAAGATCCTCTCTCTCCTTCTGTGCCTATCCCACCTCCCACCCCCACCCACTGCTCACAGGTGCCCTATATAAATAAATAAGAAAAAAAAAGAAAAATGTGTTAGCTTTGTACTTTTACCTTACTCAAAAACAGCTGAAGTTAAAAAAATAAAGTTTCCCCTGAGAAGACATTTGTAAAATGAGTTGGAAAAAAAATGAAAAACAACATAGAAAATGTCAAATACATTACTAACCACAGGTATGCTGATGAAGCCTTACACATAATTTTGGTCTGTTTGGAAAAATATATTGCAAGAATTACTTAAAATCAGATCACAGTCAGTTTATATATAGTATATGATTGCTTACATTTCCAGTGATTTCTGCAAACCTTGTTTTCTTAAATTATCTGGACAAATGCTAGCAGGATTTGCATTAAAATTGATTTCTCTGCAACAGATTGATAAAATATTCTAGCACATCCCATTTTCTTCCACTGGACTCAAAGATGAATTTCCTCTAATAATTCGCTTAGGGTTAAGAAAGAATAAAAAAAAAGCTCACAAACTCACTTTAATTTAAATTTGCATTCAGGAAGTGCTTGTCTGATATAATTCAGCTGATAAATATGAACCTATGTGTTTATCAAATCCCTAAGAAGATTATCTAAATCAACTCCGTGTAATTACCATTCACCATCTGTTCCACCAGGGCCTGAGCTGATCTGCTGGCATCTTGCAGTTTTCTGAACTTCTCGGCTTTTTCTCGCTCTATGGCCTGCAGCATGATAGCAAAGGTGAGTATTTCAATATAAAGATTGTGAAGCTACACAGTAATTATAACTTCTACTTGCCCTTTCAAGCCTTAAGATATTTCACTCTGTCAGCTTATCATGTGAATCTAAAGATTTTTTTTCTCAAGTTTCTTGGCACCAGAAGCATCAAAATGACAATGAAAGCACAAACCATTTTCATACTGAATTGCTACTACTTTTAATAAGATTTCTACTCTTAATATTTTTTTACACAATAGTTTCTGATGCACTGTAATATAAGGCTGCAAAAAAAAGCAAATAATAAGAAACAATGAAAGTATAAAGTGACAGAGACAGATAATTAAAATTTAAATTTGTCTTTTAAATACACACCACTGAAATTACTCCTAATATCCTAAGTATGTATTCTGTATTAAAAATCAAATAGAAAATCTTGTAAGTATATAAAAAGGAAAAAGCACACTAGATGAATATTTTAGCAAAAAAAAAAAAACCCTTATTTACCTAAAATACAAGACTACAGGTTAATTTTTCTCTCTAAAACTTTCAAAGTTCTCCCATTTCCAGGAAAAATAGATTCAACTTCAAAAAGCTCTCTAAATTCTTTTGTTCATTTCTCCTAACTTAACTTTTGAGCAACAAAACCACAATGAATTGAATTAACAAAATCTAGCATTTAATACTGTTGGGTTTAGCTAATAATGTCTCTACAGATATATATTACATATACATAAGATATATATTAAACTATGATACAACTGAACTGTATTATCATAACCATTAAAAATATGTGGCTATAACATTATGTTATATGTCCTAAAACATAACTACCTGCAGAAAAAGCAAGCTTTAAAGCATTTAAAGCATTAACATATAGTTGGAGCAATACTCCTGTGACCCAAAAATAGCATCATACAAAGATTTCACTTGAGTTTGTGACAGGAGGTTATTCCATATCCAACTTTTTTTTTTATTTTATTTCGATCTATAGGTCTCTGAACAAATGTTACAGGGTATAATATTGGAGTACAGGTAGGAGGCCTGTAATCGACATGTGCAAACTCTGCACAGAACTGTTCAATAGAACCTTGTGCAAGCATGAAAATATTATAGATCTGTGCTGTCCAATACAGTAGCCATTAGCCACATGTGGGTACTGAATACTTGAAAGGTAGCAAGTGTGACTGAGGGAACTAATTTTTCATCAATATAATTAAATTTAAATTTAAAAAGCTACCATGTGTCAACTGCCAACTGTAATTCTACAGTGCAGATCTAGTGCCTTCCTTTTTGAAAGCCAATAAAGACAGACAGACAGACATGTAGAGTAAATACAGATGAAGCTACTATGGCAACAACAGAAATACATTGAGAGAAATAAGTAGTCATCTTATTGCTAAACTAGACTATTTCCCAAGCACACCAAATTATAGGAATGCTCATACTATAATCCATACATTCTAAAATATTTAAAATGATTCTCCAATTTAAAGAAACAACCACAATTAAAAGGAAGGATTTTAAAATTGATTTAAGACAGAGTTTCATGAACTGGGATTATTGGATTCAGGGTCAAGAATGCAAAATGCTGGAGGAAAAAGATGGCGGAGGAGTAGGGGACCCTATTCCAACTGGTCCCCGGAATCGAGCTGGATATCTACCAGACCACTCTGAGCACCCACAAAAATCAGCCTGAGATATAAGAAGATCTGGATCTCTACAAACAAAATATCACAGATGGCTGTTTTCGAGGTATGAAGCAGGGAGCCCTGATTCCTCGGGCAAGTATCTATTGGAGGAGAAACGGCAGCAGGAGGGAGCCTGGCCGTGGGGATCCTACGCCGCCGGTGGGCATCCTACGCCGCCGGTGGGCGACAGCCTCGTGCGCTGGGGACGGGGCACATACTCCCAGATCGGTAGTGGCGGGGAAAGGACTTTAGGGCAGCCCTCGGGGTGGAAACCCGGAGTCCGGGGGTCGGGTAAAGGACTTTAGGGCAGCCCCCCGGGACGGAAACCCGGAGCAGCGGGGTCACGCGTGCAAACTGGGCAAAGCTGGTGGTTTTAGAAGCACAAAGGGCAGAGACGTGCCCCGACCTGGAGGCAGAACTGGGTGTGCTGCAGAGTGGCACACAACCCAGGACCTTGCTGTTAATAGCAGCATGGACAGAAACTGAGATAGTGTGGCCTGGAGAGCTCACCGAAGAACAGACTGCGGTCTCTCTGCTCTGAGGCAGAGGGCTGGAAATGGTCTCTTCTGCTCTGACTCGTGGAAAAGACACAGAAAGCCACCAGGGAAAGCGCCAGAGAACAAGAACCACAGAAACTGATTCCCGCCGAGCACATCCCCTGCCACAGGGGGGCAGGGCAACTCCGCCCAAACAGGGTTGCCTGAATAACAGTGCGGCAGGTCCCTCCCCCAGAAGACAGGCCGGGAGAACAAGAGGCCAGCAACCCTAAGGTCCCAAGAAAACAGGTGCATCTTGCTTGGGTTCTGGTCAATAATTTGGACTCTATACATTCCCTCAACCACATATCAACAGAATGACTAGGAGGAGGAACCCCCAAAATAGAAAAGACTCAGAGATCATGACTTATGCTGCAGATTTACAAATGGATGCAGATATAACCAAGATGTCAGAGATGGAATTCAGGCTAGCAATTGTGAAGACAATGGCTACAATGGAGAAATCAATTAATGGCAACATAGAGTCTGTAAGGGCAGAAATGAAAGCTGAATTGGCAGAACTTAAAAATGCTATCAATGAGATCCAATCTAATCTAGATAATCTAAAAGCTAGCGTTAAGTGAGGCAGAAGAATGAATAAGCGACCTGGAAGACAATATAATAGATGAAAAGGGAAAAGAGGAGGCCAGGGAAAAACAACTCAGAATCCATGAAAATAGAATCAGAGACATAAGTGACACCATGAAGCATTCCAATGTCAGAATTATTGGAACCCCGGAGAGAGTGGAGAGAGAGAGAGGACTAAAAGATGTATTTGAGCAAATCGTAGCTGAGAACTTCCCTAATCTGGGGAATGAAACAAACATTCGTGTCACAGAGGCAGAGAGGACCCCTCCCAAGATCAAGGAAAACAGGCCAATGCCCCCGCATGTAATAGCAAAACTCGCACATGTTAGAACCAAGGAAACCATCTTAAGGGCAGTTAGGGGGAAGAGATTCCTTACATACAGAGGGAGGAATATCAGAATAACATCAGACCTATCCACAGAGACCTGGCAAGCCAGAAAGGCCTGCAAGACATATTCAGGGTACTAAATGAGAAGAATATGCAGCCAAGAATACCTTATCTGGCAAGGCTGTCATTTAGAATGGATGGAGACATGCAGAGCTTCCATGATCGGCAGAATCGTGGAAGAATAAGTGACCACTAAGCTGGCCCTGCAAGAAATATTAAGGGGGGGTTCTATAAAAGGAGAAATACTCCAAGAGTGATATACAACAGAAATTTACAGGGACAATCTATAAAAACAATGTCTTACAGGCAACATGATTGACAATTAATTCATATCTTTAAATAATCACTCTCAATGTGAATGACCTAAATGCTCCCATAAAACGGCACAGGGTTGCAGATTGGATAAAAAGACAGGACCCATCCATATGCTGTCTACAAGAGACTCATTTTGAACCTAAAGATACATCCAGACTGAAAGTGAAGGGATGGAGATCCATCTTCCATGCCCGCGGACCTCAAAAGAAAGCTGGGTAGCAATTCTTTTATCAAATTAGATTTTACACTAAAGTCTGTAATTAGAGACAGATAAGGACACTATATCATTCTTAAAGGGTCTATCCAACAAGAAGATCTAACAATTGTCAATATCTATGCCCCCAACATGGGAGCAGCCATCTACATAAGCCAACTGTTCACCAAAATCAAGAGTCATATTGATAACAATATGTTAATTGTAGGAGACCTCAATACTCAACTCTCAGCAATGGACAGATCATCTAAGCAGAAAATCAACAAGGAAACAAGAGCTTTGAATGACACACTGGACCAGATGGACCTCATAGATATATACAGAACATTCCACCCTAAAACAACAGAATATGCATTTTTCTCGAGTGCACATGGAACTTTCTCCAGAATAGACCACATACTGGGTCACAAATCAGGTCTCAACCAATATGAAAAGACTGAGATTATTCCCTGCATGTTCTCAGACCACAATGCTGGAACTCAATCACAAGAAAAAATTTGGCAGAAATTCAAACACTTGGAAGCTAAAAACCACTCTGCTCAAGAATGTTTGTGTCAACTAGGAAATCAAAGAAGAATTTAAACAACTCATGGAAATCAATGAGAACAAAAACACATCAGTCCAAAACCTATGGGATACTGGAAAGACGGTCCTAAGGGGGAAATACATAGCCATCCAAGCCTTACTCAAAAAAATAGAAAAATCCCGAATTCACCAACGAACTCTACACCTTAAAGAACTAGAGAAAAAGCAACAAACAATGCCTAGGCCATGCATTAGAATAGAAATAATTAAGATTAGAGCAGAGATCAATGAATTAGAAACCAGAAACACAGTAGATCAGATCAATGAAACTAGAAGCTGGTTCTCTAATAAGACGATAAACCACTGGCCAGACTTATCCAAAAGAAGAGAGAAAGGACCCAGATTAATAAAATGATGAATGAAAGGGGAGAGATCACGACTAACACTAAGGAAATAGAAACAATTATTAGAAATTATTAACAACTATATGCCAATAAACTGTGCAATCTGGATGAAATGGAGGCCTTCCTGGAAACCTATAAGTTGCCAAGACTGAAACAGGAAGAAATTGACAACCTGAATAGGCCAATAACCAGTAACGAGATTGAAGCAATGATCAAAAACCTCCCAAAAAACAAGAGTCCAGGGCCTGATGGAGTCCCTGGGCAATTCTACCAAACATTCAAAGAAGAAATAATACCTATTCTCCTGAAGCTGTTTCAAAAATAGAAACAGAAGGAGAACTTCCAAACTCATTCTATGAGGCCAGCATTACCTTAATCCCCAAACCAGGCGAAGACCCCATCAAAAAGGAGAATTTCAGACTGATATCCCTGATGAATATGGATTCCAAAATCCTCAACAAAATCCTAGCTAATAGGATCCAACAATACATTAAAAGGATCATCCACCACGACCAAGTGGGATTTATCCTTGGGATGCAAGAGTGGTTCAACTTTCGCAAATCAATCAAGGTGATAGAACACATTAATAAGAGGAGAGAGAAGAACCATATGGTCCTCTGAATTGATGCAGAAAAAGCATTTGACAAAATACAACATCCTTTCCTGATTAAAACTCTTCAGAGTGTATGGATAGAGGGATCATTCCGCAAGTTTATAAAATCCATCTCTGAAAAACCCACAGCGAATAGCATCCTCAATGGGGAGAAGCTGAGAGCCTTTCCCTTAAGATCAGAAACACGACAGGGATGCCCACTCTCACCACTATTGTTCAACATAGTACTAGAAGTCCTAGCAACAGCATTCAGACAACAAAAAGAAATAATTGTATTCAAATTGGCAAAGAAGTCAAACTCTCTTTTCGCAGACAACATGACATTTTATGTGGAATACCCAAAAGACTCCACCCACAAATTACTAGAACTCATATAGCAATTCAGTAATGTGGCAGAATACAAAATCAATGCACAGAAATCTGTTGCTTTCTTATACACTAACAACGCAACTGTAGAAAGAGAAATTAGAGAAACAATTCCATTTACAATAGCACCCAAAACCATAAGACACCTTGGAATAAACCTAACCAAAGAGGTAAAGGATCTATACTCTAGGAACTACAGAACACTCATGAAAGAAATTGAAGAAGACACAAAAAGATGGAAAAATATTCCATGCTCATGGATCAGAAGAATAAACATTGTTAAAATGTCTATGCTACCCAGAGCAACCTATATCTTCATTGCCATCCGATCAAAATTCCAATGACATTTTTCAAAGTGCTGGAACAAACAATCCTAAAATTTGTATGGAAACACAAAAGACCCTGAATCACCAAGGAAATGTTGAAAAAGAAAAACGAAGCTGGGGGCATCACGTTGCCCGATTTTAAGCTATATTACAAAGCTGTGATCACCAAGACAGCATGGTACTGGCACGAAAACAGACATATAGACCAATGGAACTGAATAGAGAACCCAGATATGGACCCTCAACTCTATGGTCAAATAATCTTTGACAAAGCAGGAAAAAACATGCAATGGAAAAAAGTCTCTTCAAAAAACGGTGCTGGGAAAATTGGACAGCCACATGCAGAAGAATGAAACTCGACCATTCTCTAACACCATTCACAAAGATAAACTGAAGATGGATGAGACTTCAATGTGGGACAGGAATCCATCAAAATCCTAGAGGAGAACATAGGCAGTAAGCTCTTTGACATCGCCCACAGCAACTTCTTTCAAGATACATCTCCAAATGCTAGTGAAACAAAAGCAAAAATGAACTTTTGGGACTTCATCAAGATAAAAAGCTTCTGCACAGCAAAGGAAATAGTCAACTAAACAAAGAGGCAACCCTCAGAATGGGAGAAGACATTTGCAAATGACACTACAGATAAAGGGCTGGTATCCAAGATCTATAAAGAACGCCTCAAGCTTAACCCCCAAGAAACAAATAATCAATTCAAAAAATGGGCAGAAGACATGAGAAGACACTTCTCTGAAGAAGACATACAAATGGCTAACAGACTCATGAAAAAATGTTCATCATCATTAGCCATCAGGGAAATTCAAATCAAAACCACCTTGAGATACCACCTGACACCAGTTAGAATGGCAAAAATGGACAGGGCAAGAAACAACAAATGTTGGAGAGGTTGTGGAGAAAGGGGAACCCTCTTACACTGTTGGTGGGAATGGAAGTTGGTACAGCCACTTTGGAAAACAGTGTGGAGGTGACTCAGAAAATTATTGCATTCAGATTCCATGTTTGAAACTCCATATGTTCAATGGAGTATTACTCAGCCATCAGAAAGGATGAATACCCAACTTTTGCATCAACATAGATGGGACTGGAGGAGATTATGCTCAGTGAAATAAGTCAAGCAGAGAAAGTCATTTATCATATGGTTTCACTTATTTGTGGAACATGAGGACATTAGGGGAAGGAAGGGAAAAATGAAGGGGACGGAATCGGTGGGAGAGATGAACCATGAGAGACTATGGACTCTGAGAAACAAACTGAGGGTTTTAGAGGGGAGCGGGGAGGATTGGTCAACCCGGTGATGGGTATTAAGGACAGCACGTATTGCATGGAGCACTGGGTGTTATACGAAAACAATGGATCATGGATCACCACATCAAAAACTAATGATGTATTGTATGGTGACAAACATAACATAATAAAATTTTAAATTAAAAAAAAGAATGCAAAATGCTAAAAAAACACAAAAAAAACCATAGACAATAGAATATATCCTATTAAGAAAAAAACTGCAATGTATAAAATACTAATCAAAATTTAGCAAAATAAATGAAAATGCTATAAATCATAGAGTATAAGTACTTAAGAAAACTCAAAACTATCTTGAAAATATATATTTTATGTTATGCTGTCAAGGGCAGCAAATGAAAATTCAGGTTCATCTCATCAGTAGGGAAACTCTAAAAGTGATAGACACAGTTTAATATCTTGGATTCTACTTGAAAATTTCAAATCACAGAGATTGTGGTGTTTGGGGATTATATGCTCCCAGGATTCCATACCAATTAGCAGGTGAAACTTCTGGGTTACCTTGAAAGTCATTTTCACAAAGGCATTATAAAATTGTTGACACAAGTATTTGCACAACCCTGGAGATCCTAACTTTCTAGTAGAATTGAAAAGTCCATGAAAATAAAGTAGCCACATCTTGTTAAAGGTAAGAATCTAGAAGAAGTTCCAAAATTTAGATTTTCTCAACTCTCAGTTTTTGTCTTCTAAATTCTGTTCCTGTAAGGCGGCTTATTGGCACATGTTTTCCAATATTTTACATTTATTCTCCATTAAAAGGTAATTTTATTTGTAAAGGACTCTGAGTACTTTAGAAGAGAAAAAATAAGCACATTCTAAGTAAATATGTAACATTCACAAGTACCAAGAGCTATAGCAGGATGTGGGGTATTCCACATTTGAACTACAGCAGCCAAAGGGGGAGCGGGGGGGGGGGGGGTGGAGAGAGAGAGAGAGAGAGACAAGTAAAAAATACATGCACTACAACAGAACAAGAACAGTAACAACAAACAGGCATTCTCCAAGTTAAACAGTGTTCGAGTTACCCTTTCCTATCAAAGGGGTTTCTATTTTAACTACATGGAGTTTTTGCTTTTATTTATATATTAAATTATATAAAGAGTAGAATCAGAACATAATGTCGTCTTTATAAATGATGAAAAGAAGTTATCATTGGCTTTCTAAATGTCATGATCATAATATTTTTATTCTAAGTGTCTAATGGAATAATCACTTAGTATTCTTCACAGAGAGGAAAACGTCTAATTGATTATTTCAGTGATAACTAGCTTAAGTATCTAGTTTGGTTAAATCACATTATTCTAGTTACTCTAATATACATATAATAGCAATAACCACAAGGAAACAATAATGTATGGAGTAGCTACTATTACCCTCACAATTTGGCAGAGGAGCAGAGTGAGGCACACAGAGATTTATTAAATATTTGAAAACACTGACATAACCATGATAAAAACGGAATTCCTTATACTGTGTACCAAGGTACAAATATGTATTTCATAATTCGGTGGGATAGAAGGAATCAGTAGTATTTTATCCTCTTTTGCACAAAAGAAAACTGAGCATCAGCAAGATTAAGTCATATATACAAGATGGTAGAAGTGGAAAGTTTTAGATCCAATATTAGAACCCCAATAATCTAGTTACACGTTCAGATCTCTTTCAAACACACTCTGCTGCTCTAAGGGTATTTCAAAGGAAATCAATCAACAGCTTTGAACATATCAGACTACAACTCACAGCAAAGGCGACCTCATAGTTTGGATGTAGTCGAAGATGATATTCAAAATATTTAACCAGAAATGCAGCATGGGCACCAAGCTATCAGAAGGAATGCTTGGTTACTCAGAATGCACACTGACAGTCTATAAGCGGACTTTCAACTCTGTGTACAGCTCAGTTACTGTACCACCTTGCCAGATGTCTATTATACAGAAACTGAGTAACTGGTGTATAAATACAGAGACAGGCCTGAGAGAGAAGCATTTGATGGCCACCACGTATCAGTGTTTACAGGATATCTGCGTTCTGTTAGGTAACATCGATTTAAAGAGGAATATTGGAAAATAGAGATATGTTTTCAAATATGCTTTGAGGAGTATGAACAAGACAGTGAAGAGTCCAGAAAACATTTCATTTCAGACACAGCTATAGATGATTGATTAAAAAAATGAGAAAATTTAGCATAGCTAGAAGACAGTCAAGAAGGTAACGAGAAGTTTTTGAGTCATTCTGTTCTCAGATGGTCTGAATTCTGTCTCCATTGCTTACCAGCTGTTTGGCATTTGGAAAGTGATTCAACCTTTCTGAGCATTAATACTTTCTATGTAAAGTAACAGTAAAGATACCTACCCTTCAGGGATTTTGAGAAGATGAAAGGGGGCTCTAGGAAATAACTTATTTCCCAAATTGGGACAATTCTTACATAGTACAATGGAAATCCAGAAATAACTAAGCCGTAACCAATGGAATGACATAAACTGAGAACGTCCCAAAATGCCACGTGTGGGCATCAGAATGAATGGTGATTTCAATAATCTTAAAAAAAAAAAAAAAAGTTAGGGAAAAATCTTGGCCTAAGAGTAGATTAGAGTACCTGCTCACAAAAATGACTGTCAAGTGTCCAGATAGCCAAGATGTCCATCAACAGATGAATGGATAAAGAAGATGTGGTATATATACACAATGGAATATTATGCAGCCATCAAAAGGAATGAGAGTTTGCCATTTGCAACGACGTGGATGGAACTGGAGGGTGTTATGCTGAGTGAAATAAGTCAATCAGAGAAAGACATGTATCGTATGACCTCACTGATATGAGGAATTCTTAATCTCAGAAAAGAGAAGGTTTCTTGACTATGGTACTAACCAGGATTCTTTGGAACTTAGGAGCAGATAAACATTTACATTGACATGGATGAACTGGAGGGTATTATGTGAAGTGAGATAAGTTAATCAGAGAAAGACAACTATCATACAGTTTCACTCATATGTGGATTATAAGGAATAGCAAGGAGGACCACAGGGGAAGGGAGGGAAAACTGAATGGGAAGAAATCAGAGAGGGCGATAAACCATGAGAGACTGAGGACTCTGGGAAACAAACTGAGGGTTGTGGAAAGGCAGGTGGGTGGGGAAGATGGGGTAACTGGGTGATGGGCATTAAGGAGGGCTCCTGATGTGATGAGCACTGGGTGTTACATGCAACTAATGAGTCACTGAACACTACCTCAAAAACTAATGATGTACTTTATGTTGGTTAACTGAATTTAAATTAAAAAAAAAAAACAAGTGCTCTAGTTGGCTAGTAGAAATATCACATCTTAAAGTACCCTAATTAAGTTGTTCCTGCATTTTCAGATCATGTCATGTTATACTGACATGTTGAAATGTTTTGTTATCACTAGAGAATAAGATCAACAACTCTTTATTGATCTCACAGATTTTGGGGCAATTTTTTCTCAGATATTTTCAAATGTTCAGCATCTTCAGTCTTTATTCCTCCTCCATGACGCTCTCTCTCTCTCTCTCTCTCTCCTTTCTATAGATACATAAATATGTATATTTAGAGACAGGAATGTGTATGTATGTGCGTGTGTGTGTGATACATTTGTATATGTATTTACATTTGTATCTGTTAGCTTTTCCCTTGTTTTCAAGGCCAAGAGTATCACCTGAATGCTCTTCAACCATGACATCCATTTTGTTCTATGCATTTCATCTTCAATATTAGTTCAAGTATCTGCAGTCAGATTTCAGTTCCCACCCCTCTACAGAAAGATCTTTCATGAAGGGCATCAATTTTATTCTTGCCAGGTACAACGCTTCTTATAGCAGTAAGTACCCATAACTAAAACTACCTCTTAGAGATCACCTTATTCAGGAAAGCATCTCTGTCCTAGACATGATTATATTTCTCTAATCTGTCGTCCTCAGGAAACTCATCCAGCTTTTCTGTATGTCTGTTTCTCTGTTTATCGTATATGTGTGTGTACACATATACAGTATCTTTAATCTTAAAAGTATCTATTTTTTCTAATAGAACATATACTTTTGAAATGGGTTTTCTTAACAGAGAATATAAAATACTTTAGCCAATATATATTCAATATATGATATGTTTAGAAGCTACTACTCAGATTCTGATGTATCTAGTACAGATAATTTCAAGTTAAGAAGACAGAAGCTAAAAAAGGCAACAGTTAACAGTTACAGTTGTATTGTTAATTTTAAAATATATTAAAGGTCCATAAAAATTCTTAGAGATATCAGGAAATTATGAATTCTAAAATATATAACGTCAAGTGCAAAATAAAAGGCAACTGAGTTGTATAATATAGAGAAAAAAGAAACATAATTAAGTTTTAAGCAAAGTATACAAAGAAGGGAAGTTTACTGATTCTCTAAGTTGATTAAAAACACTTTATGACCTCTTCTTCCTTCTTTATCAGCATCTCTTAAAAGCCTCCTCCTTTGACATCTTCTCTAATTAATATGAAAGTAAGTCCAGATTCCCCAGAGGCCTACCCTGACTTTAGAAGCAATTAATTTTCTATTCACTTAACATTCTATAATGAAGTTTTGCCCTTTGACAGAAAAAGTAATTTATTCACTCAAATGTTTATTCAGAAGTTGTTATATCCTTTATGTTGGTAGCAGAGCCTGACTTAAAATGTGCCCGAGGAACTAAAAAAAAAAAAAAAATCACTTATTCATACAGTCAAATATCAACTATGTTAAGAACCAGGCACTATATTAGGCACTGGCATGCCAAAACCAAAGTAAACCAACCAAAACAAACAAGAAACAAAATCAACTTAATTTCCATTTGCTAATTTCTAGAAACCAGCAATCTAATCAACGTTAGAATGGCCAGAAATCAATATGGATAAGGTAAAAGAAATTAGGTTATGGTAGCCTTCACAAAGACAACATGAAATTACTGACTCTGTCAACACCTTCCCGCCAACGGCCACCAGGAACATGCCTATATAAACAAAGTTAAGCTGATCTAGTTGTTGCAACAGGTGAGGTGGCACATAATAGAGAACTATGGGGTAGGTCTCTAAGAGGATGGTTAGAAAGAGTTGATTGGATTTGGGCACATGTAAGGTGAGGAGAGTGGTCAAGGAAACAGGGCTTTGCCTTTAATTAGATGTTGTAAGTAAATGGAGTTACTTCTGTGACTGCGCATCTTAAAAATTTTTATCTAGATGGCAGGAACAATGTAGAGAGGTTACGACCAAGACTGGTAAGGCAGCATCATTTGTCACATTAGTGAAGATGGGGGATATGCAGTCATTTGGGGTGGTTTGCACCCATTTTTTGGTCTATTGAAATATGATTACAAGATGGTCACGTTTTGGTCTTGATCCATCACAATCATGAAGTGGCCTTGTCTGTTGTTGGCATTCTGAGCTGTTGCACATATTCAGCAGGAGAACACCGCAGGCTAGCTGTGAGCACTAGTCAACATCAACATTGAGCACCTCCAAGGACTAACTGAAGTGCCCAGCCAGCTCCTGATTATCAGTGGCTTCTTTTTGCTTTTTCAAATGAATATCAACAGAGGCATAATAGGATAATATTTATGTTTTAGTAAGTTCACTCTGACAAAAGTGATGTGAAAACTCTAAAGGAATACAGTATTAGTGGCAAGGAAGACTGGCTAGGGATTGTCTTCTTAAACAGAGGTAACCCATGGTATTAGCTTTAATCAGGGTTGTAGTGTTAGGAACAGAAAGAACTGGACACTTTCAAGAGTGGTTAAGGGAATGAAATTAATTGAACTAGGGTGGACTTGCAAATGGTAGGAAAAAAAAAATCTAGATGACCCAGTTAGCTTTTAGATTTCTGGATTAGGCTGTCAGAAGAAAGAAAGGAAAGAGAAAGAATAAAGGAGGGCTGGGAAGAGCATAAGATTTTAGTTTTCAGGCAAATATCCAATTAAAGTTGTCTATTAAGCAATTAAATAAACTGGCTTGGGCTTCAAGGGAGAGACATAAGCTAATGATATTTATTTGGGAGCCATTAGAAAATAGATGTTATTTGAATAGGAAGGAATGAGGATAATCCAGGGAACAAAAACCAAGGGAAGAACTGTGTAGAATATCAATAATAAAGGAAAAAAGGAGATAGAACAAACGACCAGAAATGTACAAAAGTAACCAATAGATAATGGTATCCCATAAATCCAGGGAGGAAAGAATTTCATGAAGGATAAAGAGGCTAATAGAGTATAGTCCTGCAGAGAAGTTAACTAAGATGCAAAAATATTCCTCTGTGTTTAAAGGAGAGGAAGGTTTTATTGAAGATATGGATGTGTGGCTGAATGGAAGAAGATTCCTTATGACATAGACAGTAAAATATTGAGAACTCACACACACACGCACACGCACACACACATTCACATACACAGATTAGCCTTAACCAGCCAAAGCACAGTCTCTTCCACCAAGGCAGAGGGGGAAAAGAGAATATGAGCACAAATACACATAATTTGTTAGATATTATCTTAAATAAACTAAGAGGGAAAGTCATCTGCCATGCCCGTTAAAAACTTGAAATAATTGTCGAGAGAAAGAGAGAGGAAACTTACTAGGAATGCATGGAAAGCCTATGAAGAAGTACCAAAGCATCTGTGTAAGTAGAGTATTTCTTAAACAGAGTAATGTCTGGCAGTCAAACATCTACGGTCTAGTTATGCAAGGAGGTAGCTGAATTGAGCAGATTAGGGAAACGGAAACTTTTGGAGATAGCAGGACAACCAATATGGCCTGAGATTTTTAATGAAGGCATAACGTGGGTGGAGAAGAATATGATCCTGGTACCAGTCTTCAATGAGAAAATATTATCACAAAATGGTGAGTAACAGATGGCCAGCAGGATGGCCAAGGGATGAGATATTTTTACACAGAAAGAAGTACCCTCGGAATTGGCCCTGGGAAGTGAGGAAACTAGCAATTCTAAATGAGTGGGGGATATACGCAACTAAGGAATCAATGAACACTACATCAAAAACTAATGTACTCTATGCTGGCTAACTAAACATAATAAACAAATAAATAAATGAGTGGGGGGAGTTAAGGAGTCCCTAGTCTTAGTGGTGTTCTTGAGGGTAAAAGTGGTTTCCATGTAGTACTAGAACAAGTAAGAATGAGTACATAGGACAGAAAGTTTGCTTTGGAAGAAGGACTTCAGAATGCACAGAGAGTACGTGTGGGAAGGTCCCAAGAAGCAAGGCCGAAGAAGGGCAGAGAGATGGAGATTCAAGAAAACACAGATGAATAGAGATACCTATATTGTGGGTGGCAAACCCAGATAATAGACCTAAAAGAAATGTAGAATTAATTGGCTTCAGGATTTCCAACAGAACTTTGTTAAAAGTTGATTTGGTATGAGTGCGAGCAAGCACGGGCTCCAGAAAGAGCCCAAGGCCTGTTGGTTGACCTAACACTATACAGGTGTACAACCACCTTGCAGTAAGACTAGATTGTTTTGTTGTTGTAATTACTACCTTACATTACCATGTGTTCAATTCAAGAAGTTGAGTAGCTACACCTGTTAATTCCACTTGAATTTCTCAACTGTGGTGACATAAACAGAATAAGTAAAGGATCTAGGAGTTTGGTGAAGTCTCAGATGATTCCTTAGAATGCTGATTCTCAAACCTTTATGTACAAACCAATCAAATGGATTGTGGATCTTGTTCAAATGCAAATTGATTCATTAGGTCTGAACTCACACGTTTCTAATAAGGTCACAGATGATGCCAATATTGGTTGTCCAGGAACCACTTGGAGTAGAAATGTCCCCTGGAATTCAACTTTTAAGTAAGTGCATTATGTTAATTATATAGATAAAACGCATGACTAATAGAGAAAGAAAAATTGTTAGTTTTAAAAATATATAAAACTGAAGTGATAATATTCTACAACATTCTAATTGGCTGGAAACACTTGAAAGTAATAGATGAATGAAGGAGTCGAATGAAAGAAAAAAAAGAGGGTAATATTTAGCCACTTTTAATGCCTAAAAACGAGTACCACTCAAGTTCATGAGACAGGCCTCCTGTGTGTTCAAAATAAGTTACATATATTGTCAGGTGAAGAAGTAAGAAAATTAATGGACGCCTAAACTGCATATCCATCATCATTACTATGTATTTCTCTCAAGGATTAATACATATATATATATATTTAGCCTGAAGGAAATGTCTAGGTAAATCATTCCATGTCCTATTTTAGTAGGCAATTAAGAATGATGTTATTTCAGAAAATGAGAGAAGTTGATAAAGGTGACTCACAAGGCATCAGAAAACCACTCATACAATATTGTACATCTTTTTAGCACTTTCAGTTTGTCATTGCTGACACTATTGATTAAATGCAAATTGCTTCTAGGTAACCATATGATAACAGGAAATTTTTGAATTTATATTCTTGAGATTCTGGTACTCAATTTTCCTGCTTGATCAGAGCTGTTTTAAGATCCAGAAATAGGATGACAAACAGATAAGCAGATTATTGGGATAAATTTTTAAAAATTTAAATTAGCTAATAAAATGTCTGCCCAAGGTGACTCATACTTTGGTCAAATACATCACATGAACTTTAAAATGTATTTTAGACTTCATCTTCTCTAAGCAGTTTTCGACTTAATAGAACTTCCCTCCACAATCATCACAAAAAACACAACTTCAAGTGAGTATACTTTGAAATAACACACTTTGCTAATTTTCTACTATATATATTATGCTTCAGTTTAATTTTAAAACTAAAACATCATCATAGTGCTCGTTTCTTAAAATTATTTATAATTGTCTATTATACTAATGACAGAACACTGTATATAATAATGCTTTTAAAATAACTTCCCAATTTATAAATCGTCAACTCTGAGATATGTTGATGGAACCATCTCCTCTCTACCTCAAGCAGCCTAAAAAATAGAGTATTTTCTCCTAGAAGAAAATCATTTCTTGCTCTCCCAATGTTCCAACTGCAGAGCAAATATTAGCTTGTATCTAAGACAGTGTTGTGTTTGGAAAAATCTAAGAGAGTTCATCTGGTAGGAAACTGAATGCTTGAAACATGAAACTGAGTTATTCACACATGTGGCCTTCCTATAGCTAAAATTATTTAACATTCAAAATATTTGTGTCTTTAGCCTGCCCACTAGAGTATTCACTCTATTAGAAATGCTCTCACAAACAATTTCAAAATGGATGTTTTATAATTGTAGAAGTTGAAATATCAAAGCCCTGATAATGTCCTTGAAGATGAAGCAGCTCCTATTAAATTAATAAAAATCCCTATTGTGAAAGACACAACTATAATGTCTCAGCAGGTAATAAAAACAGCAAACCACATCTTACTATAAATAAATATTGAAAAAGGCTGGACATCTTTTAGTTATGGTAATGCAATACATAAGTATCTGGACAATGCAAATCTCTTACAAGTACTAATGACTATAAAAAATAACTTTTTGATGATAGTGAGAGCATAAACAGGGTCCTTAGTATTTCTAAGTGTCTATTCTATTCTGCAAGCTTGCTAAGTCCCAGCCTTGAGGTGACAGAACAGTACATGAAGGAAAATCAATATGAGTTAATGTTATAAAATTGTTAATTTACAGCTAAATATTATAAAATTTAAAGAAGGTTTATGAAAAGCATCCCTGCTCAGTCACAGTAGAACCAGGAAAAATTTCTCTAAGCTAAACTCTGATTCTGCTGGATATGTAAAATGCACTTTAAAGATATATTTAAAAGCATTATTCCATATTGCTTTAATCTTTTCAATCGATAGAATCAGATAGTACAAAGCACAGAGTTTACAAGCAGCAAAACTTAGAAAAATACATAAAAAATAATGCATAACCTACATTGACTTTTTCTTTAAGGTCTGAGAAGTTGCCTTCCTTCCGATAGATTGCAAATTCAGGACTCTGCAACACAGCTTCTGAACGAGTAATCCAACTGTGAAGTTCAGTTATATCGACATCCAACCTAAGACAGGAAAAAATAAGGGTCATTATTTCTTGATTATCTCTTTCTTCTACATGAAAAAAAAAAATAATTGCTCCACATTTACCATTCTCCTTCCAATCTGAGACTCCTGCCTGATGCCCCTGTTACTGTTAATAGCACCACCATTTCCCTAGTTATGTAGGCTCAAAATTTGGAGTTAGCTTTGATCTAGTCTTATGATCATGGAGGTCACTTTATTAAGCTCAAGGTAGCAATCGCCTCCCTAGAGTATCTCCTATAAGCTATCACTCTGCTTCGGCTTGAATGTTTGCACTGGCTGAAAAATTACTACTCCCCAAGATAACCCTCTTTCTTTCTGGAAAGTACTTATAGCAAACAGAAAATTCCTGTCAGTAGCTCCCATTGAACCATACCTTGGAGATCCATGCCCTTGTGTAGTCTCCAACAATACCACCGACTCTGAATTTGGTAACTTGCTATGGCAAACAGGATATTAGGAAGTGTAAGGTAAGCAGAGGCTTCATAAGTGCTTGCACTGTGGATCTTGTCCTCTTAGAACATGCACTGAGAATGCAACTGTTAGCTAAGAATTCCAATGGCCCTTTAAGGAAGCTTGATATAGCCAGCTGGAGAGACAATGTGGAAGTGAATGAGGCACCACGCACGTGAAGAAAGCTTTCTTTCACCTTTTGACCCATCTCAAACACCAGCTGAATATAGCCAAATGAATTCTCCAGCTGATATCACTTAGAGCCTCAGAACTACCCAGAGAGCCCTGCCCACATTGCAGAACCCTGAGAAAAAATAAATTCCTTCTGTCTTAAGCCACTAAATTTGCAGTGTGTGGTTATGCTGCAATAAACATCTAATCATATACCCTGATATTCTCATTCTTTTATTGTGGAGACCTATGGAGCCAATGGGAGTTAACTGTTCGATCAGGTCATTCAGATTGAGGTAAAGCAGAGATTGGAGGAGAGTCATAGACAGGTTGCAAGGGAGGAGGAGGTCTGTGCATCACTTGAAATTCTAGGCACAATTCTAAATTGTGTGTGCATTTGTCTTGAGAAAGAACCCCTAGATTTTATCAGCACCTGTAAAGACTCTATGAAAAGAGAATTTAGAAATCATCTAATCCAAGTTTATTAAAACAACAGTCAACAAGGTCCCCAGAAAAATATTTATTCAGTTTTTATAGGTGGCTTGTGAAATAGGACAAAAGTACAGATATAAAATTTAAGACACCAAGTAATGTACTTTTATCACCATGCTACATCTTCTCATCCAAGAGAACCCTCACATAGTTGAAATCAATTCTTTAAAAACACTGGAAAATATCTGAGGGTACCCTACCTTATTCCTAGTTACTTCCATGGCTAATGCCTTGGCTTGTCAGTATCTTGTTTAAAATTTGGCTCCTAAAGAGACCATGTCAGTAGTGTTTAGTACAATCAGGAAGGAATAAACTATCTTCTTGGAAATGCAGCCTACAAGCTTGATCAATGTTTTGACTTCCATATTAGACCTTTAACTCACATTGAAGTTAAACTGAGCTAGACATCTCAGAATTTTTCACATAAACTATCACTAAGCCAGTTCTCCACAACCACAAACTTAGGAGCCGATTTCCTTTTATTTATTTTTTTCTTTTTTTGAGAGAGAGGGTGCAGGGCAGAGGGAGAGGGAGAGAGAGAATCTTAAGCAGGCTCCACACCCAGTGTGTTGCCCAGTGCAGGGCTCGATCTCACAACCCAGAGATCATGACCAGAGCCAAGATCAAGAGTCAGACGCTTAACCGACTGAGCCACCCAGGGGCCCCAGGAGGTGATTTCCCGAACTCTTACTTCAGGGCTTTCAGTCATATAAACCTGATAAAGTTTTGCATGTTAGTTGCAGGCTACTGTTTTAAAATTAAACTGATACAGACCTTCATAGAACATGAAACACTTCCAAAAACATATTCTCTTTTTGTGTTCTTAAAAAAGCCTATGGTGAGTTATTATTAATCTCTCTGCTCGTGTAAGGAGAAGGAAGTTCAAAGAAATTAAGTGAATTGATCTCAGACTGTTAGTACCATGGAGAAGGAACTTAATTCATCTTGTTTACCATTATATCCTTTACCTCAAATCGGGCCTAGTTCACAGGGACAAATATTTACTGAGTGAAGTGTACTCAACCAGAAAGTGAAGGAACAGAGGTCTGAATTCAGAGACTTGGACTCCAATTCCATGTCACTGAATGTCAAAACTTTTATTTGCATTTGGACTGTAAATATCTATGGATTTTCATTTTATCACGGTGATTGTTATCTTCCCTACCTTTGTTTTCTCCTGTAAGTTTAGTTACCGTGTTTCCTATTTCTTCATTCATAATGGTGATGTTGAAATAGAGTCCTATTGCATGCTTCTAAACACCTCTCTTTCTCTCTTTGATGTTAACTCACCAAATCAAATCTTTGACTCTGGTCACTCAGCCACCTACAAAATTCAGTGCAGGTTTTCCATCAGAAACCTTTAAGAAAAGCATTTTTACTTTTCCTTTGGTACAATGCAGATATCACTGGGTCTCTCTGCCTTTAGGCATTCACTTGCCAGTGCACAGGGGAGGCCAGAAGTGCTGAGATAGTAATCCCACCAGAGTGACCCTTAACAAGAGAGAGCTAGATCAATATCCCAGCTCCCCTGCCTTTCAGTATGACCATCATGATGAAAGCTACACACAGAACCTCAGGGGGTTCCCAGACAGGTTCAGCTCCAGTTGCCTCCAGCAATAACCCAGTATCATCCTTTATTGGCTGCCTTCTTTTCCTAACCTCACTCCCCCACTTTACTTCCTGGGATCACTTCTCCCAATAAACTACTTGCACCTAAATCTTTGTCTCCAGATCCACTCCTGGGGAACCCAACTAAAGCAATTATCAACAGCTGCAAATGAACCCAGCATCCAGCCATATTTAGCTGTTTTCTCCTTGAACCCTGACTCTCCACAGGAACAATTTTAAACTTTTTCCAGAGCTTTCAAAGCATTAACCCATCTTCCTTCTACAGCTATAAACAGATGACATTTTCTACTCCACCAATGAAAGTGCAATTATCAGACTTGAATTTCTTCCACTTTCTATGTCCAAATATTCAATCTTATCTGTGTGTGCCCGTCTCATTCCCTTCTATTTGAGTTTCCCTTCTTTACCTAAAGCCAATCACTCTACTTACCTTTTATACTTTGTTCTTTCACTTTTTAAATTTAATTTTATTATGTTATGTTAGTTACCATTCATTATATCATTAGTTTTTGATGTATTGTTCCAAGATCCATTGTTTGCATATAACACGCAGTGCTCCGTTCAATACGTGAGCTCCTTAATACCCATCACCAGGCTAACCCATCCCCCCCACCCCCCTCCCCTCTAAAACCCTTAGTTTGTTTCTCAGAGTCCACAGTGTCTCATGGTTCGTCTCCCCCTTTGATTCCCCCCCGCTTCATTTTTCCCTTCCTATCTTTTTTTTTAACATATAATGTATTATTTATTTCAGAGGTACAGGTCTGTGATTCATCAGTCTTACACAATTCACAGCACTCAACATAGCACATACCCTCCCCAATGTCTATCACCCAGCCACTCCATCCCTCCCACCACCCACCACTCCAGCAACCCTCAGATTCTTTCCTAAGATTAAGAATTCCTCATATCAGCAAGATCATATGATGCTTGTCTTTCTCTGATTGACTTATTTAGCTTAGCATACTACTGTCTAGTTCCATCCATGTCATTGTAAATGGCATGATTTCATATTTTTGATGGCTGCATGATATTCCATTGTGTGTAAGTGTGTGTGTGTGTGTGTGTGTGTGTGTGTGTGTGTGTGTGTGTGTGTGTGTGTATACCATATCTTCTTTATCCATTCAACTGTCAATGAATATCTGGGCTCTTTCCATAGTTTGGCTATTGTGGACATTGCTGCTATAAACATTGGGGTGCACATACTCCTTCGGATCACTACATTTGTATCTTTGGGGTAAATACCCAGTAGTGCAATTGCAGGGTCATAGCGTAGCTGTATTTTCAACATTTTGAGGAACCTCCATACTGTTTTCCAGAGTGGCTGCACCAGCTTGCATTCCCCCCAAAAGCGAGGGGGGTCCCCTTTCTCTGCATCCTCACCAACATCTGTCGTTTCTTGACTTGTTAGTTTTAGCCATTCTGACTGGTCTGAGGTGGTATCTCATTAAGGTTTTGATTTGGATTTGCCTGATGCTGAGCGATGTTGAGCACTTTTGCATGTGTCTGTTGGCCATTTGGATGTCTTCTTTGCAGAAATGTCTGTTCATGTTTTCTGCCCATTTCTTGATTGGATTATTTGTTCTTTGGGTGTTGAGTTTGATAAGTTCTTTATAGATTTTGGATACTAGCCCTTTATCTGAAGTGTCATTTGCAAATACCTTCTCCCATTCTGTCGGCTGCCTTTTGGTTTTGTTGACTGTTTGCTGTGCAAAAGCTTTTTTTCTTGATGAAGTCCCAATAGTTCATTTGTGCCCTTGCTTCCCTTGCCTTTGGCGATGTTTCTAGGAAGAATTTGCTGCGGCTGAGGTCAAAGAAGTTGCTCCCTATGTTCTCCTCTAGGATTTTGATGGATTCCTATCTCACATTGAGGTCTTTAATCCATTTTGAGTCTATTTTTGTGTGTGGTGTAAGGAAATGGTCCAGTTTCATTCTTGTGCATGTGGCTGTCCAATTTTCCCAACACCATTTGTTGAAGAGACTGTCTTTTTTTTTTTTCCATTGGACATTCTTTCCTGCTTTGTCGAAGATTAGTTGACCATAGAGTTGAGGGTCCATTTCTGGGCTCTCTATTCTGTTCCATTGATCTATGTGTCTGTTTTTGTGCCAGTACCATACTGTCTGGATGATTACAGCTTTGAAATAGAGTTTGAAGTCCCGAATTGTGATGCCACCGGCTTTGCTTTTCTTTTTCAACATTCTTCTGGCTATTCAATGTCTTTTCTGGTTCCATACAAATTTTAGGATTATTTGTTCCATCTTTTTGAAAAAATTTGATGGTATTTTGATAGGGACTGCATTAAATGTACAGATTGCTCTAGGTAGCATTGACATCTTCACAATATTTTTCTTCCAATCCATGAGCATGGAAGGTTTTTCCATTTCTTTGCATCTTCCTCAATTTCAGTCATGAGTATTCTACAGTTTTCTGAGTATAGATTCTTTGCCTCTTTGGTTAGATTTATTCCTAGGTATCTTATGGTTTTGGGTGCAATTGTAAATGGGATCGACTCCTTGATTTCTCGTTCTTCTGTCTTGTTGCTGGTGTATAGAAATGCAACTGATTTCTGTCCATTGATTTTATATCCTGCCACTTTACTGAATTCCTGTATGAGTTCTAGCAGTTTGGCATAGAGTCTTTTGGGTTTGCCACATAAAGTATCAAACCATGTGCAAAGAGTGAGAGTTTGACTTCTTCTTTTCTGATTCGGATGTCTTTTATTTCTTTTTGTTTTCTGATTGCTGTGGCTAGGACTTCTCATACTATGTTGAATAGCAGTGGTGATAGTGGACATCCCTGCTTTGTTCCTGACCTTAGGGGGAAAGCTCTCAGTTTTTCCCCATTGAGAATGATATTCGCTGTGGGTTTTTCATAGATGGCTTTTATGATATTGAGGCATGTACCCTCTATTCCTACACTCTGAAGAGTTTTGATCAAGAAAGGATGCTGTACTTTGTCAAAAGCTTTTTCTGCATCAATTGAGAGGATCATATGGTTCTTGTTCTTTCTTTTGTTAATGTATTGTACCACATTGATTGATTTGCGGATGTTGAACCAAACTTGCAGCCCAGGAATAAATCCCACTTGGTCGTGGTGAAGAATCCTTTTAATGTACTGTTGGATCCTATTGGCTAGTATTTTGCTGAGAATTTTTGCATCCATGATCATCAGGGATATTGATCTGTAATTCTCCTTTTTCATGGGGTCTTTGTCTGATTTTGGGATCAAGGTAATGGTGGCCTCATAAAATGAGTTTGGAAGGTTTCCTTCCATTTCTATTTTTTGGAACAGTTTCAGAAGAATAAGTATTAATTCTTCTTTCAATGTTTGGAAGAATTCCCCTGGGAAGCCATCTGGCCCTGGGCTTTTGTTTGTTGGGAGATTTTTGATGACTGCTTCAGTTTCCTTAGTGGTTATTGGTCTGTTCAGGTTTTCTATTTCTTCCTGGTTCAGTTGTGGTAGTTGATACATCTCTAGGAATGCATCCATTTCTTCCAGATTATCTAATTTGCTGGCATATAGTTGCTCCTAATATGCTCTTATAATTGTTTGTATTTCTTTGGTGTTGGTTGTGATCTCTTTCATTCATGATTTTATTTATTTGGGTCCTTTTCTCTTTTCTTTTTGATAAGTCTGGCCAGGGGTTTATCAATCTTATTAATTCTTTCAAAGAACCAGCTCCTAGTTTCGTTGAGGTGTTCTACTGTTCTTTTGGTTTCTATTTCATTGATTTCTGCTCAGATCTTTATTATTTCTCTTCTCCTGCTGGGTTTAGGCTTTATTTGCTGTTCTTTCTCCAGCTCCTTTAGGTGTAGAGTTAGGTTGTGTATTTGAGATCATTCTTGTTTCTTGAGAAAGGCTTGTATTGCTATATACTTTCTTCTTAGGACCACCTTTGCTGCAGCCCAAAGATTTTGAACAGTTTTGTTCTCATTTTCATTTGTTTCCATGAATTTTTTTAATTCTTCTTTAATTTCCTGGTTGACCCAATTACTGTTTAGGAGGATGCTTTTAGCCTCCATGTACTTGAGTTCATCTGACTTTCCTCTTGTGACTGAGCTCTAGTTTCAAAGCATTGTGGTCTGAAAATATGCAGGGAATGGTCCCAAACTTTTGGTACCAGTTGAGACCTGATTTGTGACCTAGGATGTGATCTATTCTGCAGAATGTTCCAGGGGCACTAGAGAAGAATGTTTAATTTGTTGCTTTGGGATGGAATGTTCTGAATATATCTGTGAAGTCCATCTGGTCCAGTGTGTCATTGAAAGCCTTTATTTCCTTGTTGATCTTTTGCTTAGATGTATTGTTGCCGATGTGTTTCTTTGATTTTGTTATGAATTGACTTATATAATTGGCTGCTCTCATGTTAGGGGCATAGATATTTACAACTGTTAGATCTTCTTGTTGGATAGACCCTTTAAGTATGATATAGTGTCCTTCCTCATATCTTATTATATTCTTTGGCTTAAAAATCTAATTTTTCTGATATAAGGATTGCCACACCAGCTTTCTTTTGGTGTCCATTGGTATGGTAAATTGTTTTCCACCCCCTCACTTTTAATCTGGAGGTGTCTTTGGGTCTAAAATGATTCTCTTGCAGGCAGCATATTGATGGATCTTGTGTTTTTATCCAGTCTGATACCCTCTGTCTTTTGATTGGGGCATTTAGCCCATTTACATTCAGGGTAACTATTGAAAGATATGATTTAGTGCCATTGCATTGCCTGTAAGTTGACTGTTACTGTATATTGTCTGTGTTCCTTTCTGGTCTATGTTACTTTTAGGTTCACTCTTTGCTTAGAGGACCCCTCTCAATATTTCTTGTAGGGCTGGTTTGGTGTTCGCAAATTCTTTTAGTTTTTGTTTGTACTGGAAGCTTTTTATCTCTCCTTCTATTTTCAGTGACAGCCTAGCTGGATATAATATTCTTGGCTGCGTATTTTTCTCATGTAGTGCTCTAAATATATCATGCCAGTCCTTTCTTGCCTGCCAGATCTCTGTGGACAGGTCTGTTGCCAATCTAATGTTTCTACCATTGCAGGCTACAGACCTCTTGTCCCGAGCTGCTTTCAGGATTTTCTCTTTGTCTCTGAGACTTGTAAGTTTTACTATTAGATATCGGGGTGTTGACCTATTTTTATTGATTTTGAGGGGGGTTTCTCTGTGCCTCCTGGATTTTGATGTCTCTTTCCTTCCCCAGATTAGTGAAGTTCTCTGCTATAATTTGCTCCAATATGCCTTCTGCTCCCCTCTCTCTTTCTCTTTCTTCTGGGATCCCAAATATTTTAATATTGTTTCATCTTATGGTATCACTTATCTTTCAAATTCTGCCCTTCTGATCCAGTAGTTGTTTATCTCTCTTTTTCTCAGCTTCTTTATTCTCCATCATTTGGTCTTCTATATCACTAATTCTCTCTTCTGCCTCATTTATCCTAGCAGTTAGAGCCTCCATTTTTTATTGCACCTCATTAATAGCCTTTTTGATTTCGACTTGGTTAGATTTTAGTTCATTTATTTCTCCAGAAAGGGCTTTTCTAGTATCTTCCATTCTTTTTCAAGCCCAGCTAGTATCTTTATAATGGTCATTCTGAACTCTAGTTCTGCTATCTTACTAATGTCCATATTGATTGGTCCCTGACAGTCAGTATTGCCTCTTTTTTTTTTTTATTTTTTGTGGTGAGTTTTTCCGTCTTGTCATTTTGTCCAGAGGAGAATAGATGAATGAGAGAACAAAATGCTAACAGGGTAACAACGACCCCCAAAAAATAAACACTAAAGAAATCAGTAGAGACCCGAAACTGGTGGGAAAAGAAAGCAAACAAAGGAAAAAGAAAGAATATGATCAAATATGATCAGCCTGGTGAATAAATCAGTGCCGCACACGAGGTTTTGGGCATATTTTGGTCTGTTAGAAGACACTGCCTCCCAAAATTTTAAAGAAAAACTTGCATATGTACAAAAATAAGGGTAAATATGATGAAGGGGTGGAATATGATTGTAAAGATGAAATTTATAAAAGATTTTATAAAAGGAATTGGTAAGATAAGAAGTTGGTTGAAAAAATTAAAAAAAAATTAAAAACGAAAAGGTGGGAGAGAATGTGATCAGGCAGGAGACTAGAACAAAATCATGCACTAGAGATTTAGGGTATATTTTGGTCTGTTAGAAGAAAGTATATCCCAAATTTTAAAGAGAGAACACATTATATATATACCAAAAATAAGGTTAACTACAATGAAGGGATAGAATATGACTCTAAAACTGAAAAATAAAAAAGATTTTTAAAAAGGGGATTGATAATATGTTGGTTGAAAAAGGGAAAAAGTAAAATTTAAAAAAAAAAATAGGGGCGCCTGGGTGGCTCAGACGGTTGGGCGTCTGCCTTCGGCTCAGGTCCTGATCCCCGGGGTCCTGGGATCAAGCCCTGTGTCGGACTCCCTGCTCAGTGGGGAACCTGCTTTTCCCTCTCCCTCTGCCTGCTTCTTCCCCTGCTTGTACACTCTCTGTGTCGAAAGTAGATAAAATCTTAAAAAAAAAATTTAAAAAATTAAAAAAATAGAAAAAGAAAAAAAGAAAATTAAAAAAATTAACTTTGAAAGACCACAGAATCATGGGAAAAAAGCCATGAATTCTATGTGCAGTATTCCCCTAGCGCTGGAGTTCTGCCGTTCTCATTGATCGGTAAACTTGGTCTTGGCTGGCTGTTCTTGCTGGTCTTTTGGGAGAGGGGCCTGTTGCCGTGGTTCCCAAATGTCTTTGCCGGAGGTGGAATTGTCCCGCCCTTGCTGGGTCTGGGCTAAGTAATGTGCTCGGGTTTGCTCTCGGGAGCTTTTGTTCCCTGCAAGCTTTCCCTACAGCTTTGGGGGATGAGAGTGAAATGGTGGCCTCCCAATCTCTGCCCTGGAGGAGCCAAGAACTCGGGGCCCCGCTCCTCAGTGAGCCCCCAGAGAAAAGCAATCACTCACTCCCTTCTCCTCAATCTCCAGCCACACTCCGTGCTCTCCTGGCCTGTGACCAAGCATTTCTATCTCTGGCACATGACCCCACGTGGAGTCTCCAAACCCAGCAGATCCCTGCGGTGCACTCCCATGCGGCTCCTCCCGGGGGAGGAAGGGGAGTCTCCCCAGATCTGCCGCTTGTTGGGTCCCTGCTGGAGGAGCAGTGGCCTGACTGTGCTGTGGATCACAGTTTATGGCAACCCCGAGCTGAGAGCCCGCGCCTTGGCTCTGTCTCTGCAGCTGGCTTCCCCGCTCCGATACCTGGGAGCTCTGCTGCACTCAGTCACCCCCAGTCTTTCTGTGACCCCGAGGGCCCTGAGACCATACTGTCCCAGTGAGGGTTCCACCCCCCGCTTAGCCACTGGAGCGATGTCCCTCAGCGGAGCCAACTTCTAAAATTTCCAATTTTGTGCTCCACTGCTCAATCACTGGCCAGTAGTGGCTGACGGAGGCCCCCTCCCCTGTTGTCTATCTTCCCAAATATCGCCTCGGTTTCACTTTTCCGCATGTCCTACCTTCCAGAAAGTGGTCGCTTTTCTGTTCAGAGAGTTGCTGCTATTCTTTTCTTCGATCTCCTGTTGAGTTCCTAGGTGTTCAGAATGGTTTGATCCCTATCTAGCTGAATTCCTGGGACCAGACGAAATGTAGGTCTCCTACTCCTCCACCATCTTGCTCCTCTTGTTCTTTCACTTCTTCACAGCATGTGAGTCTATCACATTTTTGTTATCTATTACTGCAAATTCAATCCCTCCCTCTCAAGTGAATTCTGCATATAGCAATTTAAACTTATTGACTCCTATTTTTTTAAAGTCAAACCCCTCTTGACCTCCATATTTCCCTCCAGCTATTCTCTTATCTTCTACAAAGGCAAATGTTCTACAAGAGTTACCCAATTGTCCACATCCTATTCACTCTTTCCACTCAATGTTGTTTCTCAACAAAAACATTGCTTAATACAGGAATCAGGTCACTAAAGCCCATGGAGAGTTTCACTTTCTTGCTATCTAGCAACACTTAACACTGTTGAGCACACTCTCCTCCTTTTGCCTTCATACCATTCTACTCTATTTTGTCTTCAATTTCTATGACCACTGGAATTTTTTTCTTTGTAGGCTTATCTTCCTCCACCCTCTCACCACATACTAAAGTCATCAAGGCCCAGTTCATCAATCATCTTCTATTCACTATATTAGTCTTTCTTTTTTTTTCTCCACCATGAGGGGGATCAGTCAATGTTTTTTAAAAAAATATTTATTTATTTTTAGGGGGGAAGGGGCAGAGGGAGAGAGACACTCTCAAGCAGACTCCCCACTGAGGGTGGAGCCCGACATGGTGCTCTATCCCACCACCCATGAGATCACAACCTGAGTTGAAATCACAAGTTGGATGCTCAAACGACTGAACCACCCAGGCACCCCTCTATTAATCTTTCACTAGAAATCTTATCCATGCTCATGACTGCAATTGCAATCTACATGTATCAAAGATTCTGATGTGTATATATATATATATATATATATATATATATATATATATATATATCAGAGTTATATAAATATATATAACTCAAGCACTTCTTCTGAGCTTCATAACTACATAACTGTCTGCCTACTGGCTGTCTCCACTTGCATGCTATAAAAGCTCCTTCAGCATAAAATATCAAGACTTGTTTGCTTTTGTCCCCCCAATGGGTACTCTCCCAGTGTTCCTCAGATCTGTTAATGGCATCACCATCTATCATCGTTTTTGCCTTCCTCTCCCTTACCTCTCACATTTAATCAATTGGAACGTCTAATCTATCAAATACTCTATTTCTTCTGAATCTGTCTCATCGTCTCCACAGCTGGTATCCTCATTCAGCTTGCCATTAAATATAATCAAAACTATTGCAATGCCCTCCCAAATGGCTCTGGAAAACCTTTCTGGAATCCTCCCATCTAGTCCACGCACTACTGGCAAATGATAGGTTCAAAAAACATATCTGATTATGTTACCCTCATTCATAAAATCCTTCAAAGACTTCCCATTTTCCTTAGCATAAAGATCAAAATTATCCTGACCTGGCCTTGACAGACCACTTAAGCCTATATTCTACTTTGCCCTTTATTCAAGCCCTTCTAGAAACAAATCTCATTTCAAGTCTCTTGGTGAGCCCACAGCCACACTTAACTTTTGTCCCTACTCCAATGAAGTAAAAGCCTTCACTGACTCTTATTCACCTATCCATTAGAACATTTCTTTCTTGAAAACTTGGCTGCTTAGCACAATCCACGTTGGCCACTTTGGTCAAAATTGTCCTCCCTTTAAATCAGCCTGACCCAATTACACATCAAATATTCTCTGACTTATAAAGGTGAGATGTGAATACCACGATTCACTGTCAAATTCCCCCTTTAGACTTGTTTTCATTAGTCTCACACCCTTTTTATTCAGACTGTCTCTAGGAAAGATTGCTCACTTCTACCTACAGGTCTATGACTCTAAAGCTTGACTAAAGGTACACAGCTGGCATCAGACTGGGAGAGATCTGCTAAGACCCACATTGGAGAAAGCTTTCCACCAGTCCTGGAATTTACACTGGTCTTGTTTACACACATGTTGTAATTATCATTTACCACCATCCCCAATCCATTGCAAAAACAAAGTTACTTATTCAATGTGACAGTAAATAAATTTCATCCAGAAAAAAAAATCTTCTATCACTTTAGACATTTGTCTTTATGAAGAAGCTACATATGCTTCCTTTTAAAACAGCGAAATATTTCCCTTCATTTCTGCCCCAAAATTTATGCTAAGTGCTTACTATGTGCCATGGTATTAACCTCCATAGATAACAGAGATAAAAATGCATCTGTCCACATTATCAAAAAGGGTGGTTTAGTAAAATAACTATTTGACAAAATAAAGTGTTTCAGACATTGAACTGAGGCCAAGCTCGCACTGTGACTTTTTTGGGGGGCGGATAATCAAAAAAATACCTTTTCAATGAATTAAGATTAAATCAGCTTCTAGACTAGAGGCTCTATCAAGTAAATTGGTTATCTCCACACAATGAAGGCTTTGTGGAGTGAACACCATGGAAACCGTCTGCTTGCTGTTCAGTCTGTGAAGATTTTAAGGGAAGCCTGGGCACCAGTTGGCATGCAGTTCTAATAATTGAGATCAATTCAGGCAACAGGATGTGAAATTCCACAGAGAGGTCTTTCCTCATTCAATTTTTTTTTGTTTGTCTGACTTTATAAATTTGGAAAGAGGTTGCACAAGATGCCTGAACTTCTCTTTTACATAAGAATCCTTTGGAGAGTGATTATACTCCTTTTTTGATATACAGATTTTTGAGGGATTTCAAATTTTTCTAGGGCAGTTGTGAGTGCAGAGCTTTACCTAAGAAAAAATGTCTATTCATAGGCATATAGGTTAATATGTTACACTTTCTTTCTGAAATAGAATGAAGCAAAATGTCAATGAGTTTGTACTATTCTCAGGTGTTAGACATTCTTTTTCTCTTTTCTTTCCTAATTGTGACACATTGATTCCTTTGGGAAGAGGTGAAACCTAAACCTAATTCTTACATGATTTAAACTCTGAGCTATTCCTTACCGAATCCTACTTGTATGTGTGTGTGTGTGTGTGTGTGTGTGTGTGTGTGTGTTTTCCTGTTGCTTCCATTTGGGCTTGTTGCTTCAACCATCTCCCTGAGTTGCTTACTTAAACTTTTTCTGTCCCAATGCCATATACAGTCAACCTCCACTCCAATGTCTAACATTCGACACCACCCCTTAGAGTTCTGGGAAATAACGGTCAACTTCTAGCATTGTTTTCCCTCTCCGATATTCAGCCAGTAGGCATCCCCATCTCTTTATGCAAACAATGAGGATGGAAGGGTGAAGGGGAAGCAGAGACGGTTTCAAAAGGCCTCTCCTGCTCTTTTTCTGAGCACCAACAGCCCACATTCAATGCTTAGTGTCTCAGTGACATTTATACTGCTTTCAGCAAAATGAACAAGGTCTCCTTCTTGGCTCCTACTCAGATCCTGGCTTCCAAGTAACAACTGCACATTTATTCTATTCCTTATCAATTTGACAGCTTCTGCTTCATCACCTTCTGTGGTTTGTCCCCTAGTTTTCACATTTCCACTATTCTTGAATACTTTTTCCAATACTTCAGCTGGAACGCATGGCAAATTAATGGATTCCCCCAATTGAAATCCATACGTGTTCATAAATTGGGTGCTATCTACTCTCCCAGCATTTTGCCAGTGGTATTTTCTACCATGCTTTGTACTACCTGAAGCTGGGGATTTCATCACCAACTAAAGACATCAGACAGACATAACTCACTTGCCTTCTCAAAAACCCTCAAGAAAAACTCTGAACAATTATTTTCAATGCCATATTAAATCTTGGATTCTGTGCATTTTTCTTTTTTCATTAAATCACTCATTTCTACTAATTCTTTTTTCTTCACTTTTAAAACTCTCATAAAATCATTGTTAATGAGCTGATATGTAGTAAGTTACTCATAATGGGCCTCCACACCCTCAGAATCAGCCCATTATTCTATTCCTTATCATTTCCTCATCTTAGGCTCATAACAATTTTTACTCTGTACTTAACATTATTTATGTTACAATAGACAAGTATGTCTGTATGTTATTACAGATTCTAACCCTTAAATCCAGTCAACTTTATCCAATTTAAAATCTTTTTTTTATACCATGAAAATTTTGACTTCTTATTCTGTTTACAAAATGATTTTTCTCCTATCATTGTTGATGAGCACTCTGTCCTCTATTTTTCAAGCATATTCTAAAAGCTCATCTTTGTTATTATGTATGATTAGCTGAAGTGACTTTTTTTTTCTTTTTTGCAAAGGCACTCATTACAAAACTAAAATTTGTAAGGTTCCATATAGCAGAGCAACCATATCTTTCAATTTTTATTATGTGCAAAGGATTTATTATCAAAACAAGGTCATTTTCAAAGAGACCTTCCATTTTCTGGAAGCTTCAAAATATCAAAAAGTATGGTGCATATATATCAAATATTCAAAAGGTTAAAATTTTCCCTTAAGATTGTATTCTACAGGGGTGCCTGGATGGTTCAGTAGGTTAAGCATCAGACTCTTGATTTTGGCTCAGGTCACGATCTCACGGTCGTGAGATGGGCCCCACATCGAGCCCCACACTGAGTCACTGAGTCCCTTGTCAGGCTCTGTGCTGGGCATGGAGTCTGCTTAAGATTCTCTCTCCCTGGGGCACCTGGGTGGCTCAGTCTTTAAGCATCTGCCTTCCGCTCAGGTCATGATTCCAGGGTCCTGGGATCAAACCCCGCATCGGGCTCCCTGCTCTGCGGGAAGCCGGCTTCTCCTTCTCCCACTCCCCCTGCTTGTGTTCCCTCTCTCGCTGTCTCTGTGTCAAATTAATAAAATCTTTAAAAAAAAAAAATCCTCTCTCCCTCCCATCCTCCCCCTAAAAAAAAAAAAAAAAAAATTGTATTGTATAAATGGACTCTACTTCATCCAGTTGAATTTCCCATAAAGACTATGCAAATTAGATCCGTTACATTCCCTTATGGTCAAAATTAAGAGACATATGTCAGTGCGTAAATATTTTAAGTAAATAAATTTTTAAAAAAATACAGAAACACACCTAAAAGAGTTAGATAAGTACTTGCACTTTAAAAACTTGTCAGTTTCAAAGTGTCATATACGTTGTATGGAACTTGTGCTATATGATAATTGTGCTAATGAGGTCAGAAGAGCCTCTTAATGAACACTGATTGTATTATGTTAATTTTCTGTACAGTGACTGTCATATAAAGTATTAAACTCACGTGGCACATTTATATAAACTTTAGTTCAGTCACTTTCAATATACCATTTGGAACTCATCATTCCCAAATGTGCAAACTTTGAAAATAGAAATCCTCCAAGCTCCCAGACTTAACTAATTTGATTAGTGAACTAGGTTATGAATGGCTATTTTACATCTTTAAACATCTTTGCCCATGGAATTTCATAAAAAGTTGAGAGCCTCATCTTAGAAGTGGAAGATCTTTAGAAGGTTAAGTGTTGACTGTTGTGCGATATGCTATTACAGGATCCTAAGGCTCTAGACCTAGACCCGGCAACTTAACAAGCCAAATTTGTAAGGTACATTTTAATTAGCTATAACACACACTTTTATGGTTAATGGAAACAAAATTATGATTCTTTTTCAATGGTATTACAACATGGAAGAAATCTTTTTGGAAGGGAGGTAAGAGTTCAAGATTTTGTTAATTATATTTTTTAAAGATTTGTATTCATTTATTTGAGAGAGAGAGCAAGAGGGAGCACAAGTGGGGAGAGGAGCAGAGGGAGAGCGAGAAGCACTCTCCCCAGCTGAGCAGGGAGATGGGCTAGGGGCTGGGGGCTCTACACAGGGCTCATCCCAGGACCCTGGGATCATGACCTGAGCCGAAGGCAGACGCTTAACCAACTGAGCCACCCAGGTGCCCCTGTTAATTATATTTTTAATAATTATCTTTTTCAGAGTTCTAGAAAATGAGAAAACATTTTAATTCCATATCAGTATATGGGTACTCTCCTGATCCCAGACCATCTGATGAACTCATATTCATCTTCCAAGATTCAGATCAAGATATACAACTTTTGTGAAGATTTTCTTGATTAACCTCTCCCTCCCCCTCCCCCTTCAAGTTTCTTTTTGGGAAAGCCAGTCCCTCCTTCCCTTATGTTTCTACATGTTACTTGCTTCTAAATATTAAATAGAGTACAAATTCAATTTGAATCAGGGAGAACTTATAAAATATCAAATGAAATTCAGTATAAATCCTGTTAGTGCTAAAAATAAAGTATTTTAAAAACTTTAAGATGTGCTTAGTACATGGTAATTACTATACTTTCATAGTTATAAAATATTGTAAGGGGGAAAATCCTATTTAACTCAGAGAAAACAAGTCAACATTTCGATAAATACCTCCTCCAAACCAAGGTAGTTTGTGTACTGTATACATACACATACTCACACAAATATGTGTGCATGTTTGTATAGTGTGGGTGTGTTTTTCTTGGTGGGATGGAAGAGATAGGGCCACATGATTGCCTTATAGTTTTTTAATGTGTGTGATGTAAGTAAGCGTTTCTATGTGTATGTCTGTGTATGTCTGTATATGCTTTAAATGTAAAGTAAATATGGTGCCGTGGAAAATTACTGAACTGAAAGTCAGGTATCACAGGTTTAATCAAGCATTGTGATCTTTATGCTGTGTTCTTAGGCACATGACTTAAATTCTCTGATCTTCCTTTACTTCTTCCATTAAATTGCAAAGGTTAAAAAGCTTCCATTCCATCAAACTAGTCTTAAAATAGAAACTAACATATACTTTTTAAAAATTACTCTTTATTTACCTCGCTAATTAAAGCAATTTTGACCTGAGATACAAAGCTGAGGTCAGTTTTGCTTACATTGCAGCGTTGATACTCTAACTATATTAGTCTGTTTATCTAGCAGTCAAATTAAATAACATCTAAAGATGTTATAACTCCCAGTTATAATAAGAACCCTACAAGCTCAACAGTTTACATGGCACCTGAAACAAAATATGATGAATGAGAAAGGATGCTGTTTTCAATTATTATAAACTTGCTACAGTAACAGTCCTATCAAGTAATCTCTTTTCCTTATGTTTGCATTATCTTACTTACAAGCTTAAATGCATTTCTAGTTTTATATGTGTAAGTTTAAGCACATCACTCATAAAATTATATGTTTCAGTACAGTAAAATTTAATGATTCCAGATTGTGCAGAAACGCATCTTGAAAAGATACTAAAAAATCAATTTATATGTAGTTTACCTTGTCCTAAAATATGCCTATTTAACATGCTTTAAAATTCTGAATTCTAAACCAATACATAAAATTTGTCCATAAAATTGTGCATCTTGTTCATTGTCAATTATGGCAAACCAAATTATATGTTTAAGGCATATAAAAATAGTGCCTTTTAAAATATATGCCCTTGGATACAAACCCCAGTGATTTAATATTTTTAAGCTATAAATACTAGAAACCTCCATGAGTTATCTGGCAATGATATTAATCTTTGTACCTCCAGGATAGCTGACTGCACTGAACAGAATGAAACTCCCACAAAATTTTGTTTCTCGGTGAAAAAGTAGAACTTATCTAAACTATTTTACATCTGGTAGATAAAAATGACTGAAATAATCTTCTTAATTTGGTAACAGATCTTAACCATTTAAAAATACTTAGGTAATATTTATTTCTAAAACATGATAGGGCTGCAAATAAGTCACTTTCACATCTTCTGTCAATAGAACTTTCAGGAAAACATACCTTAAAAATTAAGGAAATCCCCCAAATTCTAAGATGTCAGAACCAGTTATGTTAGAGGAATTAGTTTTAAAGCCAAGGAGCATGCAAGCATGTGGACAAAAATTGCATGACCTGGAGGACTGGAAATAAAATGTTGCTAAGCCACAGATGCCTAGAGCCTATTTTTCATTTTCAGTAAATTGAAAGTCCCTGTGAAACACAGTTCGGTGCAAGAAAATCACCTTAACACAGGTTAATAGAAATATTCTGTTAAGTGAAAGATGAAATCTTGTCATAGTAATAAATATATGATCATACAATGTAATATGCTCAAGTGGAAAACTCTGAGCCATTTATTTTAAAATCAAATTTGATGTTTATTTAAAATGATGAAACCAAAAAGAGCTGGGTAAGCCCTTGGGAGAAATAAATGTGGGTCGCTAGAGGGCGCACACTCCCTTTCACTGCTTGTCTGGTCCTCAATTTGGCTTTTGTATTTTCTTATCTACATAAAGATAACATGGTGACAAATGGATTTTTCATGGGAGTTTTCTTACAGAAAAACATAAAATGTCCAAAGATGTAGATAAAATTGTGTAAAAAGAACATGTTAGTAAGACACCCTCAGATGCACAGTTAAAATGCCTTCAGCCATCTTAATACACACACCTAAGTACCCTGAAGTCATAAAACAGAGATTCCCTGGAGAAAACGTCTTCAGTTCGGGGAGACACGCTTAATCCAAGTAATAAGGCAGCATTTTCTGGACTCCGCAACCCAGTAGTTTTTCCCCAGTTCATTAATTATACCTCATTTTTGAACATTTATCAATAGGCAGACACTCATGCTCTATAAATCTGCCTATAATTATATTCCTGTATATCTAGATGTTAATTTTACATTCAATCACATTCAAAGGAAAAAAGGAAAAACAGCATTTTAAGCATCTTGTTCATGTCACATGCTTTCATAAAGAAAAAATTTCATATCCCATAATAGTTTTTCTCATTTTTTATTTTATAGATAGACCATGAACACAGAGATTTAGAAACTGAGAAACCTCCTTTATTTTCAACACACTATGAAGCATGGAGTTAAGATTCAAAACTAGGTCCTTCTAAATCTAGAGATTTCTACTTCTTTTCCTTTGTTCCAAATGTAAAGAAAACCTGTATTTTTATGTGTGAAGGAAAAGTCAACACAAATTTCCTTTTTGTTGCTATTTAGTAAAAGCTGGTAGTTACTACCGTGCTATTTTAAAATTTGATTGGAGTCTCTAACATTAGGACAGTAATTCTAAACATTTTCTTTAACCTTAACTATGATCCTTAGCTGCGTAACTGATACCCCCATGGCATTTTTAAATAGTTGCCATTCCTAGTTTATTTTTACTTTGGAAAAATCCCCAAATTTCCAATCTGTTGATGTGTTTTCTGACATTAGAAATGATATTAAGCACAGATGACAAAGGTTGATATTTACAACACATAATGGGGTTAAGACAATGGTTAACTCTTAAAGTCTTGCACTTGGAAAAAGGGTTCAATTATTAGGACCCCCATTTATGCCTTGATGCTAAGCAGACACCTAACTTTGAAAGAACGTTCCTTTTCCTGAAAAAGCTCTCTGTATTTATTTATTGTTTGTTTTTGTTTGTTTGTTTTTATTAACATATAACATATTATTTGTTTCAAGGGTACAGGTCTGTGATTCATCAGTCTTACACAATTCACAGCGCTCACCATAGCACATACCCTCCCCAATGTCTATCACCCAGCCACCCCATCCCTCCCACCCCCCACCACTCCAGCAACCCTCAGTTTGTTTCCTGAGATTAAGAGTCTCTATGGTTTGTCTTTCTCTCTGGTTTAAGCTCTCTGTATTTAAAGACAGTTAAAGGCTCCAATGGGACACTAGAGTCTATGAGACTTCAGAATGTAGAACTATCATAATCTAGGATAAGTGCAGAGTTTTCATACACAGACCTCAACAAATTTTTAAACAGTCTCAGTAAAGCTTTTAATTTCAGCTAAATAATTTGACAAAATCACCTTTAACTTCTCATTAAGAGATAGCATGATAGAGCTTGAGAATGCGGCATCTTGGGCTAGATGCCTGGGTTCAAATCCTGACCGAACTGCTCCCTATAAACTTTGCAAGCAGGAGCAAGTCAACTGACCTTTCTGTGCCTCATTTTCCCCATTGGCTAAAAGGAGGCAATAATAATAATAGAAAAATACTTTATGCCATTTAATGTTTACATATGTTAATACATGCAAAAAATATGTAGAAGAGCACCTGACATGTGGCGGAAGCCGTATTTGTGTTAGCCACTATGATCACTGCCTTCCGTGACTTTTTCTTATTGGGTTTAAGCCAGCCCTATGCTACTTTTCACATTATCTTGTTTTGTTAAGAACTGGCAAATTATAAGCTATTACTGTAATCACAAGAATAAAAACTGTATCCATATCTTGGCTGTTGTGAATAACGCCACAATAAGCATAGGGGTGCAGCTATCTTTTCTAATTAATGTTTTTGTCTTCTTTGAGTAAACACCAGGTAGTGGAATTATTGAATCATAGGGTAGTTGTATTTTTAATTTTCTGAGGATCCTCCATACTGTTTTCCACAACGGCTATACCAGTTTACATTCCCACCAACAGTGCACGCGGGTTCCTTTTTTTTACCACATTCTTGTAAACACTTGTTATTTCTTGTCTTTTTTATTTTAGTCATTCCGACAAGTATTAGGTGCTATCTCACTGTGCTTTTGATTTGTATTTCCCTGATGATTAGTACCCACTGACAGACAAATAGATGAGGAAGATGGGGTATATAGACACAATGGAATATTACACAGCTATAAAAAGGATGAGATCATGTCATGTGCGGCCACATGGATGGATTCAGAGGGTATTATGCTAAGTGAAATAAGTCAGATTGAGAAAGCCAAATACCATATGATTTCACTCATATGTGGAAACTAAAAGCAAAACAAATGAATAAACAAACATAAGGAATATAGTCAATGATATTGTAATAGCATAGTCAGTGACAGATGGTAGCTATAACTGTGGTGAGCAGAGCATAACATATAGAGAAGTTGAATCACTATGTTGTACACCTGAAACTAATAGAACATTGTGTGTCAACTATACTCAAATAAAAAAAAAATTAAACTGCAAAGAAAACCATAACAAAGGCAATAAAACAAATAAATAAAAATCATCAACAGCCAAATAATCTCATCTATCGCATCCTTTATTGCAGGAAAAGGCAAACTATGGCCCATGAGACAAATTCGGCCCACCATCTCATTTTGTAAATAAAGTTTTATTGGAACATAGCCATACTCATTCATTTACATATTGTTTATGGCTGCTTTCTCACTATAGCAGCAGAGTACTTGCAAAAGAAACTACATGGTGCTCAATGTCTAAAATAGTTTCTGCCTGCTGCTTTATACAGCAAAGCTCTCCCTGCTCTATAGAGTAGAGTTGAGATGGTCTATCTCTCCCAACACCCAGGGAGGGTCAAAATGGTATGGTTCATAGCAGCAATATTGCTTTGCTCTCTCTCAAACACATGCCTTGGCTCGCCGTGACCAGAATTAAAGTCTACATTCCTCAGTCTGGTAAAGAGTACCTTTTTTTACAGTGAACTCAACCTACGTTTTCAACCTCATCCCTTACTTCGCTCTTTCCAATACCTCATACTTCTGCTTTGGGCAAACAGAAACACAACCCTGTGTAAGTGCCATGTGTATACAGGCTTGTAGGACAGCCTGTATTTGAATTATCCTTTCCCCTCACCGTGAGTCCACATGCCCCTATCCTTTAAATGTCTACACAGATGCTAATGTCTCTGAGCTTTCCATGTTCAACTCCAAGCAGGAATTAACCTTTCTTCCTTACGACTTTTCTACCATCGTATTGGTACTTCTTCATGACATAGCTTATGCTACAGTGCAATTTTCGTGAAGGAAGGACTAAGTATAGTTCACAGATATAGCAACTGGAGTGCCAGATAAATCATAGCAATTGATTAGACATTGGTTGAAGGAATATGGAAATTAGCAAGAAAACTAACTTTGCTGTCTCTATGTTCTTGAAATATGGTGGACTCATACTGACTACAGGAGTGTTCAAAGTACCCCTCCACACATTGGATGGTGCCTTGGACCCTGTGGGAGGCAATTTAAACTTTAAATACTCTCAGTGTGAAAGCTCACTGAGTTTAAAGGACTTCAACACGCTTTTATGTTGTGGGTCTTTAAAGTTTAAATAACTTCCAGTCAAGGTTCAGAGACGATATAGTGCAATGCAGAAAGCCATTTAAATCTGGCGTGTACTTACTGCCCCACTGCCACTTCCCTAGGATCATGAGTTGTTTCAATCCAATGATTTCTTTTAGTGAGCATCTCTATGAACTTTAGTTAAAACACAAAGCAGAACTCACTGCTCTACACAAAGCTAGGGTCTTAGTTAGCTCAGGCCAACATAACAAAATAATCGACACTGAGTGGCTTAAACAACAGAAATATATTTTCTCAGAGTTCTGGAAGCCAAAAGTTCAAGATCAAAGTGCCAGCATGGTCACTTTCTGGTGAGAGATCTCTTCCTGGTTTGTAGATAGTCATCTTGTCACAGTGTAGCAGGGAAAAACAGAGAAAGCTCTCCAGGGTCACTTCTTAGAAGGGTACTCATCTCATCATGAGGGCCCCACCCTCATCACTTCATCTAAACTTGATTATCTCACCCCATTTCCAAATGCCGTCAAATTGGAGTTAGGGCTTCCATACATGAAATGTTGGGGGGACACAATTCAGTCCATAGGAGCTAGGTGAAATTTTACCTGTATGTGGTAGCATAATATATATTGATTTATAGAGTTACAAGTTTCTGACCAGGGAAGACATAAGAATATTCTCAGAAGATGTCAGAACAAGAATATTTTCCATTGTAACACAAATGTAGTAACGGGAGGATAACTGTTCTAAATTAGTAATTGGGAATTCAGCCTTCTCCTGGGAAAAGGGTGTACATTTTTACCTAAACAATCAACAAGAGAGGCATGCATAATAAAATTTCCACAGTGTGAGGGCACACAGGGAAAATCATATAAATTCCATTTCAGAGATGAAGAAATAGATACTGAGTGAGGTTCAGTGACTTTCTTTAGTCACAAAGCATGTGAGTGGAAGATCCAAGGCCAGAACCAACCTGGGCAGTCAGAGGTCCATATGCTCTCAGATCCACTCACCACATTTCTCTTGTCCTCTCTGTATCTGAGGGACATCTATTTCCCACCGTTGCTTGGTCTCTGGCTTCCGGTTAGGTTTGTCCAGTTGGAGGTACTGGCAGAATATTGAGGTGGGAAGGAAGATGCCAAGAAATTTTTCCTCTGCACTCTACTTTTGGTAGCATTTCTAAAGCAGCTACATCTCCACTGTGGCTTAGCTTCATCTAGATAGCCCCTCCCTCCATGGGTCCAAACTTCTGCCCAGCAGTCCTGACTACTGGAAGGCTCCAGCTTTGAGGCTTTGGGAACATCCCCTCCCTGCATTGCTCCTGGAGCTGTGGGGATATTAGAGTTTCCTACCCTGGCTAGTGTTTGGCGTTGCCTCACTATCCCAGGTGCTTCCCAGTCTTCTACCACCTCCTTGACCAATTCCCTGTGTTAGGTTTCCTTTCTTTGAAACACCGAGAATGGTTTCTGTTTTCCTGATAAGACTCTGACAAAATACCCATTCAATATCCCATGAATATTTAGTGAATACCTGTGATGTGCTAACTTCTACATCATACATTGTAGGTCTGAGTTGAAAATAAAGGACTCCTGGGCTCAAGGAGTTTACTGGAGATACAGATGTGAAAAACAAGAATCATTACAGTAATATTCTGCAAGTGTTTTAGCGGAAGTATTGGCAAGGCTGACAAATGCCTGGGAGGCTGGGTTACCAGAGAAACAAGGTAGTTAGCGGGGGGGGGGGGGGGGTCAAGGAATGTGAGAGTAGGCAAAGGGAAAGGGATGAAAAGACAATCTTAGGTAGAGAGAACGGTAAGTGCAAAGAAACAGAAGCTTGAAGAAACATGGAGCATTGGGAGATCAGAGAGTGGTAAATTAAAGCTGAGCAGAGGACAGTGTCACTCACAATGCAGTTTGGGGCCAAACTGTGAACTATTTGTTAGTGGTTTGTGACAAGAAAAGTCACCAGAGTATAAATCCACCAAGTCACTAAGCATACTATTTCATCTGATTTCTTTTTAATTGCAAAACTTTCTGGACAAAGGAAGCAGTGCATTGATTTATATTCTAGCCCAAGCTCCTTATGTCACGGTGCCCTGGTGATGCACAGTTTGCAGACTATTTTGAGGAGCACTGGCATACAAAGGAAATGGGCAGGGCGAAGGGAGTGAAGCTGGAGAGTTAGGTAGCTCAAGATCAGAAAGGAATTTTTGTGCCATGCACTTCAAGAATTATGGGTAGAGGAATGATCTAATTAAAACTGCATTCTCAGATAGCCCTCTGGAGGCTGTGAAGCATATGAATAAGAAGAGTGAAAGTAGAGGCAGAGGAATGAGTTAAGAATTTCAGGCAGAAAATTATCAAAAACTAAAGTAGGATGAAGACCGCCTGGATATAAAAGAAAGAGCAAAGGGAAGAGAATTTAGGCATACTCGAACAGATTTACTGGGGTGGCAGATATCAGGACCACTGCAGATGGCTGCACAGGTTGTTCACTGCACAACTCCAGAAGGTGCTGCTCATAGAAACTATGACGTGAATGGAGCTCTCTGCAGTCCACCTGCAGAACCACATTTGGAAACTTCTGCAAAAAGGCCAGGTGTAAATGCCCAATAAACATTTAGATCACATGCATATGAACATCAGGAGGGTGGTGAAGCTGGAGATATTCATCTGGAAATCATCAGATATTGATGGCCTATAGAGACAAGACTATACACGATACTGCCTTTTGGAGAAAGAACATGCTGTGAGAATCAAATGATAGCAAAAGGTGAATCTTGTGACTATTAAAGAGATAAGGGGAGGAGACTGAGGAGCCATAGTTAGAAAGCGAGGAGGAGAAAAGAAACAGGAGCGAACAATGTCCCAGAAATGAAGGGAGAGGAAAATTTCAAGAAGGGACTAATCATCATCACTGTCGAGCACAGCGCAAAGGTCAAGAAGGACAAGAACTGAAGAGGGAGCTTTGGAGCCAGCAATTACAGAGCCCTCTGGTGACCTTGCTTAGAGCAGCTTCAGGGCTCGATGTAGACGACTACAGCTTTGGAGCTATATTAGAGGTAGTTAGAGGTAGTTCAGATCTTCTCATTAAAAATCATCTTTTCTTGGCACTCAGCTACGCTTCTTCTTTGAGATGAATAAATAATAAATATGACTACCATTTTCGTCACTCTGGGGACAAATGAAACTGCATGTCACAGCTCTGGGACTAGGGCCCTGTCTTTCTCCCTGTTGGCATCCCTCTATGACTTGCATTCTCGAAGAGCATATTTTCTTATAGCTGCTGCAGTGGGACAGCCAGAGCTATGTATACTATCTCATGGGACCAGTTTCCATTATAATGTGTTTCAGTTCATAGCATATATCGGGCATCTACCATATAGAAGAGCCCATACCAGGTAAGGACTAAGATACGGACCCCGGTCCAGGGAAGCTTTAAGTCAAGTGGGTCAAACAGGCCTCTGAATAGATCATTTCAACATAAAGCAACAGCGGTGTCACCAGATGGAATGGAAGCATCACTTAGCCTAACTGGGAGTTGATGGTTGCTATCACTGAGGTCGGTTTGGGGGAAAAGAAGCAAGAGTCCGGTTGTAGCTGAGATGATGCTCCAGTGCACTGATCCACAAAACGTGGGCCCTGAACCAGAAACATCAGCATAACCTGCGAACCTGTTGGGAATTAAGGCTCCCAAGGCACCACTCCAGACCTACTGAAACCAAGTCTGGTAGGGACAAGTAACCTGTCTTTTCACAAGCCCTCCAGATGATTCTTCTGATACACGCTACCATAGGAGAACCACTGTTTTTGTGCAAGGGTCTCAAACTTTATGGCTTACCAGAATGACCTGGGAGCTTATAAAAGATTCCTAGGCCCACCTGCAGAGTTTTGGATTCAGCAAGGTTGGGGTGGGCCCCCCAAATTCGCATTTCTAATATGTTCCCAAGTGAGGCCACTGTGCCGTGCACAGCGCTAAGAATGTCACTGCTCTAAGCAGTCTCTGGTCACTTAGTAGGCCTCTAGATTTCACATCCCTACATTCTCCAAAACATATTTATTGATTTATTCTTGACTTACATGACAAAATGATTTTAAGAATCTAAAATAGGTGGTTATCTTTTGGAATATCTGAAGATGGTATGTCAGGTTTCTATTCTTCACCAAAAAACAGTTTCTAAACTGAAATTTGAGTCTATGACCAAGGTCATTTGACTCTAATACATCAAAAGAAGCAGGCCATTGCAACTGTAACACTGGAATAGAAATGAGGAGACTCAGCACCAGTCCTTGTTTTGCAACTGAAAGCAAGTTATTTAACCTTTCCAGATTTCAATTAACCTGTAACTGTAGACAAGTCTACAGTCTCATCTCCTTAGGTAAAAGACGCAAAGTTTCATTTTTCTGGGCCGTGCCAAGGGGCAAAAATGTTATTGCTGAGACCAATACCCTGAGTATTTTAGGATCAACTTATCATATAGAAAATAAAAAAAAAAATTAGCATAGACCTATTAATCATCTAAATAGATCCTTGAAATAAAATATTTTAGTTTATGACTTCCAGATTATAATTTGGGAATCAAAGTGAAAATAGATATCTACCACAAAAATATTTTAGGCACTAGTCTTATAAAACTGCAGTCTTTTTTTCCTAGAGTCTTATCTAACACTTATCTAATTTCCCCCCAACTATGTGGCATTAGTTAATATCAGTCAACAGACATAAAAAGAAAGAAAACACAAAAGTGATTAAACTGAAAACTAAAATAATAACACAGGTATGCAGTTGCCTGGGCAATGTATTCTGCCATGTAGTAAGTGTGCAAAAAACAGAGAAAGCAGACTTTACACTCAGTCTGCTTAGCCAAGAGAAGAGAAAGAGACTAAGTGAATTCAGGTATTTCTAAATGTCTCTATACTTCCCTTCAGGTCAAAGATACTCATTCATTAACACTATACTTGGGAAAATTATCTTTACTGAGATGGCATTTACTTTAAAAAAAAGATTCAATTTACCACTGGTTTCACCTGGTTGATACAAAAATGTAAATGAAAGCTGTCGTGAAAGTCTCTTAAAATAACTGCTACATTATTAGGAACTAATCTCCTCAATAAATTCCAATTAACTAGGTAATAGATCTAGTTTTAACATAGTCTGAGTTCCATACTCTAATAATTACCTATATTTAAAATAATATCATTGAACAGCAGGGATAAATTACTTTTAAAAATAATTACCCTGTGACCCAAGATCATCAACACTTTTGTATATCTTAGTGATCTTAGTGTAAGGAGGGCAATTTATGCAGTAAATACAACAAAAGTAGAAACTGTATAATTATTAAGGAATCAACTAAACACATCTTAGATATTTAAAAAACTAGCGTGGTACAAAGCTGAATATTAAATTCCTTAACAGTTTTGAGTAAAAAATGGTATCCTAATGGGTAAAGATAGAATTAATAAAGATTATTAAAATGTTCATTTGCTTCTTATTAAGAACAATTCCATGAAGAACTAGGTAAAATTCTGAAGTGCAAATATTAGAATATAAAATTTTAGTTATCTTAATTGATTGAACTGTATTATTCACTCTTTCAATAAATATTCATTGATTATTATATGTGTGGTACTATATACAGAATCTAGGTAAAATATAAAGAAGGATAATCATAGGACTTCTTTGTTGTAATTGATGATGAGAAAAATTTATGTAGGTGACATTAGGGCATATAGTGAAAGACTGTAATATAAAGGTGCCTGGGTAGCTCAGTCAGTTGAGCAGCTGACTCTTGATTTTGGCTCAGGTCATGATCTCAGAGTCCTGGGATGGAGCTCCATGTCAGGCTCCACACTCAATGGAGGGTCAGCTTGGGGATTCTCACTCTCGCTCTCTCTCTCTGCCCCTTCCCCACCTCGTGCACACGCTCTTTCTAAAATAAATAAATCTTTATTTTTATTTTTTTAAAGATTTTATTTATTTGACAGAGAGAGACACAGCGAGAGAGGGAACACAAACAGGGGGAGTGGGAGAGGGAGAAGCAGGCTCCCAGCGGAGCAGGGAGCCCGATGCGGAGCTCGATCCCAGGACCTGAGCCGAAGGCAGAGGCTTAACGACTGAGCCATCCAGGCGGCCCTCTAATATAAATAAATCTTTAAAAAGATAAAGAATGTAATTTAATTTACTGGCTGAGGTGGAAAGACTCTGGGGAAGCTAGAAATAAAATTGCTGGGACAATAATATTGAGTATCATAAGAAGTTATTTGTGCTTTATTTTGGGGGCAACTGGAGTTATGAGGATCTTAAGTCTGGAGGGTCAGCCTAAAAGCCCAATTTTAGGGGCATGTGGGCAGCCCAGTCAGTTACATGTCTGCCTTCAGCTCAGGTCACGATCTCAGGGTCCTGGAATCCAGCCCCATGTGGGGCTCCCTGCTCAGCTGGGAATCTGCTTCTCCCTCTCCATTTGCCCCTCCTTCCTGGCTCATGCTCACGCACCTTCTCTCTCTCTCAAATAAATAAATAAAATCTTTTTTTTTTTTTAAAAAATGCCACATTTTAGGGGCTCCTGGGTCAGTTAAGTGGCTGCCTTCAGCTCAGGTCATGATCCCAGGGTCCTGGGATCGAGCCCCATGTTGGGCTCCCTGCTCAGCGGAGAGCCTGCTTCTCCCTCCCTCTGCCTGCCTCTCTGCCTACTTGTGCTCTCTATCTCTCTGTCAAATAAATAAAATCTTTAAAAAATAAAAATAAAATGCCACATTTTAGATATATTAATTTGAGATGGATTAATCAGAAAGGGGCCAAGGCTTAGCTCATGGAGGTATATGGCTTAGGTTATGGAGTTTCAGTTAGAATGATCAGTAGGGAAATGACTGAAATGGTCACATGCCCAATGATATACTGCCATAGTAATACATAAGGGGCAAGGTAAGAGAGCAGAGATGGACAGAAATAGAGAAGTCAGGTGGTAAATTCTGTTTTGAAGAGGAAGTTGAGAAGGCAATTTTTTGTTATATTCTTTCACTTTGAGATGATGTTTTTATCAATGGAATCTTTTTTCACCAATGGCACACGATCACCGTTTCCACCCCCGGCACTGCTGCCGCCATCACCACCTGGACTCCCGTCTCCACCACCACCTCGGCCATGTCTATCAACTCCACCACGCCTACCACAAATCCTGCCACGTCCACCATAACCGAACGACAAGAATAACAGCCATTGCATTTCCTGAATTCCTCTTACCTTACAGGCACTATAGCAAATGCTTCCTACTTAAGCCTTACAGTTATTATTTTATAAAGTGAGGATAGTGAATTTGAGGTACAGGTATTAGGCAGTTTGCCTGGGATCATAAGCCAATAGTTAAAACAGGCAGGTTTCAAACTTGAGCATTTCTGATTCCAAAGTCCATGCTTTCTCCAATATTTGCCACTTCTTTAGATGCACAGACAACAAATTATAATAAGTAAAATACCTGTACAATGTATAACTAGGTGTGGTTAAATGGAGGCAACAGCTGTTTGTATTTGATTAAAAACAAAAACAAAAACAAAACTGAAGCACTGACTAGATGCACAAGTAGAATAACATAGTTTTAAAGAAATAAACATGAAATTTAAGGGAAAGAGTCAGATATGAAGCTATAAGTATGATCTGGGAGTCATTCACTTAGAGCCAGACTTGAATCAATGTAAGGAAGCAATTCAAATAAAGAAATGGAAAGAGGCAAAGAACATGAATTTATGAGATACTACCATGATTAGGCAAAAGGTCCTAGACCTTTTGTTAGAAAACAAGTCTGTGGTAGGGATGGAACAAGTAGTGTGTCAGAGAAGCTGAAAAAGGAGATCATTTCTAAAAGATTAGCATTTAATGGATAAAATCTAGGAGTTCTCACATGATCAAGAGATGGACACTAGCTACTGTGAAGCTTACAGTCATATTTGTACGATGCCTCTTGAACCATTACAGCATTTTAACCAGATTCCATCCTCTAGACAATTATCACTTACTGAATTGAATTGTCCTAAATGTTCACTTGTGTGTGTTCTTTGTTCAGTACAAATTTATCGATCTAGGGTCTTATACAAAGCATCCATGTTATTGTACTATCCAAATCTGGACATATTTGAGAGTGCAAGTTGGTGTTATATATAATTATGATGTCACAAAAGGCATAACCTGGGATGGATTCAGGGAAACCAAGATATAAGATCACCTTAGTCATATAACTACTGAAGAAACATTTTAGTACCTCAACTAGGTTCTGTGGTAGGCTACCTCGGTTGAAATCCTGGCTCAGGCACTCTGTGTATAATAGTGATAATAGCCATACTTACCCTGTAGGGTAATTGGGAAGAATAAACACGCTAAGCAAATAAAGCATTTAATCTAGCACTGAGCACATAACAAAACCATGAATAAGTATTAGTTTTTGTTTAAGTAATATATCCTTTATGTTCTCAATTGGTCATCTCATTTCAGGCACTTACAAAAACTGCTGACAACATATGATGCAAACAGAATTTAAGAGACAAAATATTTCACCGTTAGCCACACTTTCCTGAAAACAAAAAATAATCAAAACACATTTTTCTTAACCAAATACATTATCTGAACACAAGCCAAGAATATGCTTGGCAGGAGCCAAGAGAGAGACTGACATGAATCAACCTGCTCTGCTAACCTCTGTATTAGGAAAATCTTGAACATAGATTAGGTGGGTAAGACAACTAGGTTTCCATACTGCTCTCCTTGGAAAAGTGTTGGAGAGCTGTTGGGTTGTTGCAAAGGATACATAAATCCATATCTCCACTAAGCATTGTCTGCAGACACATACTTAACATGATATGAAATTAACATCCATGGTATTGGGTTAATAAAGAGAGATTCATTGAGAGCTTTACGGATTTATTTTTGTCATTATGTTTTCTCTCCATCAATGTTAAAATTTCAACTACTACCATGAGCAGAGTCCTTGAAAGTTGTTGCCCCAAATAGAATGCGAATTCTTAAAGATTCAGAGAACCATTTGACTAGAATCAGGGGCCCTTCTTCTATGAGGGGCCAGATAGTAAATATTTTAAGGCTTTGTGGGCCATACAGTCTCTGTGACAACTACCCAACCCTGCCTTTGCAATGTGAAAGCAACCACAGATGATATATAAATAAATGACTGTGGCTATGTTTTGATAAAACCTTCTTTATGGACACTGTCATCTGAATTTCATATAATTTTCACATGTCAGGAAATATTCTTCTTCTTTTGATTATTTCCACCATTTAAATGTGTAAAAATAATTCTCAGCTTGTGAGCCATACAAAAACTGGCAGCAAGGTGGATTTAGTCTGCTGGCTTTAGTTTGTTAACCACTGGACAAGAGGATTCACTCAGCCACATAGATGCAACCAGGGAGAAAAGCCTAGCAGTTGACTGCATAATTATGAAAGCAGGTTATAAATCATGGATTAAAAGAGAAGTATTGAAAGTCTCAAATAATATACTTGAGTAACTTCTCTAGGTGTGTTTTTTTTTTTTCTTTGCCTAGAACATCTGATGTGCTATTTTTAGGTATGCATTCTTCTTCTCATACTTCTATACACTTGTATACATAAATTCTAATGTCAAGTGTTCCATGCCTTCCTAACATATGCTGCTTAGAAACATAAGGCAGATTTTAATGTTCTTTCTTAATCTTAGAATGATAATTGCCATGAAAAAATTGTACCTTTTTATGACTTTCATATAGTTTTGCATTTATGAAATTTTATTCTCATCATTTTAATATAGCCACTGATGTACATAATACCTAACTTATCTATAATGTCTGGTTGAAAATATCCACAAAAAGATGAGTTAAAAATTCTAACACCTTCAAGATAAGACTTTAAAAATATCAAAGAACAGGAAATCTATTCTGTAATTACTCCTGATTTAGGATGTGCAGACTGAGACATTATGTTCTCAAAAACTAGCAGAATGGATTTCGTCTATTATAGGTGTACTTCTTCTTCACGAAAGTGTACTTTCTATTACTGGGGAAAAAAAGACATTTAATGCAAAGGGAGGCACTGAACAAGTAGGCTCTTTGTAAGAAAAAAAAAAAAAAAGAAACTTTCAGGATAAAATGAGTCCATGGCAGTTCATCACACGTGGTTTCTTCTTTTAATCCAGAAAACAGTATTTCCAGTGAGCATTCAGTTTTGGTTGGGATGGTGATTCCTTGGGCAAATTTTAAAATTTATTTCACAATTGTCTAACTTAACGGACATGTCAGATACCTGAGGCTTCTGGAAATATGTTTAAGTAAAAACACTGTGATCTAAACAGCTATAAATAAGTTTTCCTGCTTAACAATTACTTTTTGCTTGAGGATAAAGCCATGAATAAGAGCCTCTCACCTTTTCCTAATTTCGGAATCCATAACGATCTGCCTCTTCTTTTGGGGAGGTGGTGGTGGCAGTTCCTCTTGGGCATGCTTTACCAGAATTTGTTCCTTCGTGGTCACCATAGTTACCGTTTCCATTACAGTTGTCTGTGTTAGTGATGGCTGAGTGGTGGTGACAGCCTGTGAAATCTGGGAGAAGTATTGAAACAGAGGTCATACACTGTTTGAAAGACTTCAGTAAAGCCTGCTTGAAGTGGTGAAGGAAAATAATGAGAAACTGTTCCTGCTTGTTGGTAAATTGACCTTCAGATCAAAATAGCACCATATTGAGCCCAAATCAAATTGTTTTATCTGACTTAAGTTATGTTGACTTAAATCACAAAGGAAAGTCATCTCAAAACCGGAAGTAAACTTAGTGTCTCTTCAATTCATTGGTCAAGCTATGGAAAATAAAGGTGGGGGAGGCAAAGGAGCAAAACTTAGGCTGTCACTCTGGCAGTTAATTAAACATGCTGTTTTAAGTGTTTACCACGTTAATGTAAATTTTACTAAGGTATCCCGGCACCAATTTCATTGCCTGGACCGACTACAGATGTTTATTAGTGTGTTGAATGCATCTTTGGTTATCATATATAGTAATTAGTTATAGTCCATAAATGTTTAAATAAAATCATTTGAACTTTACAATAAGTGACTTTTTAATCAAATAAGTACAATGTCCTTTAAAATTACAATAAAAGGTTAACATAAAGTGCCTATTAATCCAGTACATTTAACCTGAATGTTATTCAAAAGCTAAAAAGCACACCACCCTTGTTTAACTAATGAGTATGTTAAAATATTTGAGTCTCCAAAGTTAGCATTAAAGATACTTCCTGGTTTAGAATCACGCTAACTTTGTGTTCACACTTTTAAAAATTATCTTTTAAGCACAGATCATCACTCCTTGGAATAATATGGTGTGTGACCCAAATCCTGAGAAGCCATCACCTCAGTAAATGGTCATTACCAGATTAGCTATATAATGGCGAGATACCCTCCCTTCCTTCCTCAACCACCAACTCTCTGTCTCACAGCCCTCCTGTTATTAGAACTGAATAGTTACCTGTTGAGATGTTAATCATTATTACCCTTCCAGTAATCTAAATCATTTGGAAGACCTATTTACAAAGAGACCAAAACAGGCCTGCATTAGATCCACTTATAGTTACTTGATACGCACAGAGCCAGGGATCTGGTTGAGGTCAAGATTACTTTGACTGATTTTCTTGAACTTGCCAAGAAATAACAGAAAGGGTTTGGGATAACCTCCGTGCCTCACACATGACTGAGTCCTTCAATGGGAGGAAATCAGAGAAGCCTCAGGATCTTATTGCAGCTTCCGAAGAGGCAATTGACAGTGGAGTAATGAAATCTTTTGTCATGATGTCTTGTGTAAAAATTGCTTTTGACAAATACATTTTAGAAGTACTACCCTTACACATGTCAAGGCCTTAGAGGCTTCTATTTTGGTAGCCTAAATAGTTTTTTTTAAAAGGACTTTAAGAGGTACTGAGTTTCTGCCTATGTCAAGACAAGTTTTATCTTCTTTAAGATCTCCATATATTCATGATTTAGAATCCATCATTGAGCCTCAAACAATAATTATATAGCCCATTGACAAGTTATACCAAAATGAAGGCAGAAAGTAACACAGCTGTTAAAAAAAATGCTTAAAATATAACTTCAAACCTACCTGTCTTTAACCCAAAATGATCATTACAAGATGAAATTAAGTTTACCCTTAATTTAAAAAAAATGTCATTTTTAAGGAGGATTCCAAGAGCATTTAATTTTTTCAGAGTAATATTTTTTAACCATGAGCAAGTTTTTTTTGCATACAATGATGGCTTGAAGAGAATACATTTCAGGGGGAAATTTTCTAATTTTGTATGTGGAGGCACCAGAATGCAGAAATTCTGAAAATGCAAACATATTGTTTACAGTTGTATCTAATGTTATGAAACATTTGTGCTACTGGATATTTGGCTGTGAAGTTAATTTCTGTAGTATTTTCTCACTGATACTTCTGAAATTGGGTAGATGGGCCCACCGAGAGTAAGGTATGGAGAAATGGCAACATCATATACTACAAAAAGGCATTTAGAAATATAGACAACCTTCTAAGAAAAAGCAATCATTTTTAATAAAATAATAGTAAGACATAAATCTGTCATTGTTCTACACTACAATCATTACTGTCCTGTAATTGAAAATACTCCTTTGTTTCCTTTGGGATGGAATAATGAAAAAAAAAAACAAACAAACAACTGTTCATTGACCCTGTAACCATAGGATATAATTTGTTATATATAACAAACTAATAATTACTTTCAAAACCTACTTCATATAATCAGAATAAAAACCAAATGGTCGTGTACTAAATTTCCCCATGGCTTTTAGTTATTGACTGTAAACACTTAATTATGTGTTAGAATCATTAGAAATACAGACAAGAAGGGATTATGGAGGTCATTTAGTATAGCTTTCCACTTACTGTAGGATTTACTACTCCCAGAAGCAGATAACTCCTTCCGGAATATGGCAGCCAATCTTCCCATTAGCAAAGTTTTTACACCTAGTAAAAGCCTCCCTTATTATGGCTTGGTTCATTTAAAGTTTGTTTTGAATGCTGAACCAACACAGAGTAAAGTAAGTATTGTTTCTATCCGACAGTCTTAAAGATCTGAAGATTGATAATCATGACTCTGATAAATCTTATTTCCAAGTTTTAAAATATCAGGTATTTGCTAGAGTTAGATTTAATCTGATTTTGGTGCTCCAAAACCTAGGTTTCCTGACTTTGGACATCACATTTAATTAAAGCAATCTAAACTTGTATGAGTTACTCAGCAGCTGAATCATGTTTTAATTAAATTCTAGCCTGTATTCTATATGTATCACTACAGAATATTCAGAAATGAATAAAACGGAATCTTGATTTTTAGGGAACTTACAGTATAGTAGTGAAGGTGACAAACACACACATAATTGTGAGGCAAGGTGAGTGCTACGTGAAAAATAGGAGTATGCAAAATGATTACCTGCACTGAACATATAGTAATCAAGGCAGTTTCTTTTTAAATATTACAAAAACAAATTTCCCTCAGCCAGGATCCTCACATTTAAATGTATCTAATGCTGCATATAACACTTATCTTTGTTCACAGGATAAGGTATAATGGAAAAATGTTGGAAAAAACTTAATGTCAGCAGGTACTGGCTTAAATAAATTATAGTACATGCATGTGACAGAGTTATTGTACATGTTTCAAATATTTTCAGTGCCACTGGAAAATGTTTACATTATAGTACTGAATAAACAACACAAATGGTAGTTACGTTTTGGCAGGGAAAGCACAGATAATTTCTACTATGGACTATATATTTCTGTATTCTTTCTATTTTCCAACTTTCTACAACAAAACGTTTTCTGCAAAAGGTTGCGTTTGCAGGCAGTGAAAACTTTCAGAACTTTTCTATTCAAATTGTTGTTTTTAGGTCAGTCGTACCTATGTATCTTTTGAACTAGGGAAGTATGTCATCCAAATACTTTAAAATAACTGAACATTAGGACAGCTGAAAATCTACTAAGAATGACTTAAGGCCACCATTAAGATGTTTAATGGAGCAGGGTCAAAATTAGAATATAACATAGTTTGAGTGATATTCCACAAACTTTGAGGCTACCTAAATAAACCCTCATTCAGTCGTCTTCCCCATTGTTACTTAAAGAAGTATAATTAACATACAGGGTTATATTAGTTTCAGAGGTACAATAGAATGAAGAATTCTATACATCTCTCATTGCTCAGCAATACAAATGTACTCTTAACTCCCTTTACTGATTTCACCCATCCCCCACCTACTTCCATTTTAATTATCAGGATATTGGAAATAACTTTCAAGTGTCCTCATGAAAATAAAATACATTTGTTTTTAAATACTATTCCCTTGATCTGTCAATCATCCAGTAAAAATGGAAAAGAGTTCCTTTAGACTGCTTACAGTGATTAAAACGGACTCTTTGAGTCAGGCTCCACAATTCTCAAACCCCAGGTCCAGAGTTCACATACGGTAGCATTTAGGGTAGGTTCATTTGTCTCTCAGAACTTTGATTTCATTTCTTCATAGGTAAAATGGGAATGATAACGCCCCTCTCACAAAGGTGCTGCAAACAGGGCTGGCTTCATGACTCTGCAGCTTACGTAGCCCCCCAAGTCCCCTCCCTCAAAGAACCCCATGCTTGGTTTCATGCTCTGCTGTCACACTCTTGACATCCTTATTAATATTTGAACCACAAGCCCTGCATTTTCATTTTGTCCTGGGCCCCACCAATTATGTAGCCAAGCCTTAGTTTCAAGAATTAAATTATGTAATGTCTGAACACAACGCTTTCTCAGTATATATTAGTAATAACCACTATCTGCTCCAAATGTTCGTAGAAAATTTAAAATTTTTTCTCTACTGAACCTTCTTACTCATAAGGTTACTTATGTTAGTTTCCAAAAGTTAAATTTTCCCATTGTGGGAAAAACTGGAAGAGCATTTGCCCACTCACTTGATAGTTCTAGGGTATACATCTTCCCGTATAATAAGGTTATATAATTTTGGTAGTTCCGGAGAAATCAAACTACTCTCAAACAATAAAATTCTTTCTTGCCATCTTCTCTTCCATTTGTTTAAAAACTCACATTGCAAAAAGGAAATATATGCACATTCAAGCCCGTTTAAAGAATATAAAAAGGCATACGATGAAAGGAAACATTTCAACCCACTGTCTCCGGTTTCACAGGGGCAACTAGTTGTCTTTATCCCCAGCTCTTACATTTTAAATTAACTTTGTGGGTGCTGGTTCTTTTTCTTTTATTTTGGCTATATTCTTAACTGCATCTTTTATTTTTCCAATTAACTATTTAAATATTCTTGCCTTTAAAAGTTCTTTGGGGTTACAGATTTCCACTTATTGCAATGTGAGATATTCTACTATTTGAACATTTAAAGAAATTTACTAAAAGAGATTCAAGCTATGAAGAATCAGTTATCTACTTTATCTTATCATTTTCATTATTATGAAAATACTAATTAAGAATACCTACCAATTACAAAGCTCTTTGCCTGTCCCAGGCACTATGCTAAGTGATTTGCATTCATTATCTTACTTAAAATACTTAGAATAGTACATGCAATCCAGGCTTATTAAGTGGTAGCTGCCATTACCTCATGGACCCAAGAGTAAATACTATTATTACTCCCATTTTATAGATGAGAGGTAAAATTTTGAGGCAGATACAACTTGTAAGTGGCAGAGCAAAAATGTAAGCCCAAGTCTCAATGTTCCTTTATCCCACTCTTAGTAGGTATGGTCACCTGATGCTATACCTGTTCAGATTTCTGAATGGTTATTTTCCTTTAAGCAGAGGGTGAGTTTATATATACACACATGCATATATGAAGTCAGAAAAAGATTGAAGAAAAAAAAGAAAATGCACATAATGGCATATGACCATCTTTTAATGCCCTTCAGCTCCTGATAAACTAATTAAATTTGGGAAAAATCAATCAAATTAAATACACCTGAATTTTTTAAACAATCTAATCAGGTTGACAACTGTGGATGAGAGTTTTTTGTTGTGTCATTTTTATACACATAACTTTAGAGACATCAATTGACTTTTAATGGGTATGGAAGAATTGTGGCTTTACAGTTTAAAATATACCGCATAATCATAGCAACAGCTTTAGCTGATAATTGGTAGCCAGGCTTAAAACCATCTCCACAGGCACGGTAGCACAAGGCTCAAATATCTGATGGTATAAGGATTTACAACTCTAAGCAACAGAAAGAATTTATACACTGAACTTTATGAGAAACCGGGGGTAAAAGATCAAGTGCTCACAAAGGAAGGTGGATGATTAATCAAAAGGCTATAAAATACTCTATCCCCTGACCAAGGGCAGAGGAATTACCATAGCTAAGCGGAGCATACAAGGAGTGCTGAAGTTCATGAGAGTGGCTTGATAACTAAATTTCATTATTAAATTACTGTCTGGTTTTGATACTGATCATAAGGCAATATAACTTCTTTTTTTTTAAAGATTTTATTTGTTTATTTGACAGAGAGAGAGAGATAGCGAGAGCAGGAACACAAGCAGGGGGAGTGGGAGAGGGAAAGGCAGGCCTCCCGCCGAGCAGGGAGCCTGATGCGGGGCTCGATCCCAGGACCCTGGGATCATGACCTGAGCCGAAGGCAGAGGCTTAACAACTGAGCCACCCATGCGCCCCAGGCAATATAACTTCTTGAAAAGATAACAACATTGGAATCATGAACACACTTAGGGCCCATATTCAAAAGATATCAAAAAAGAAGTAATTCTCCTATTTGAAATAAAATATATAACAATTAAGGTTTATTCTATAAAACTATCTGTTCAATTTCATGTTCATATAAAACACTTCATATTATCTTTTGTACAAATTGCCAGAAAGAAGAGAGTCATGTTGGATTTATGATTCATACTAAACACAGATTTTGAGAGACTGTGTGAATTAACTGTATCTGCAAAAACTCAAGAAGCAATGACATTTATTTTCTTCTGATCCACCTGACCTTCCTCTACACACCGTCTGACATAACGTAATGAAACAGAGTCTTTAACTAGGGATGCAGATGATCACGTGTACATTGAGGGGAAATGCGTATTTTTCTTTATGTGTTATTTTATTTATTTTCAGTAGAGAACAGATGTATCATATAGATGTTGAGTATTTTATCTTCAGAGTATTTTAAAATACAGGGTATTTGTGATGAGTTAAATGTACACATTTCAGAAGTCAGTCTTATTTTTACAGGAAGAGATTTTAATTTTCATTATCATCTTCCAGCTGACTCTGAGATTGATATAGCAGAGATAGTTGGAATCTCTTCACCAGTGACTTCAGAGTTTTATATAAAATTTCAAGCAAAGAGAAACATATCACAGGCATTGAGAACTGGAAGGACACTATGGAGATCTTCCTAGCCCAGACTTTCCATTTTATAAATAAGGAATGAGAGTGTCCAATAATTAACTCAGCCCTTGTCTCTTAAGTTTTCAGTGCCTACAGCATTTTATGTTGTTGTAGATAATGAATTTATAAAATAAAAACTATTACGTTGATATACAAGGCCCATTCTCAAACATCTACTTTAGTTGGAGGTAGGAAAAGGATACAGTTAATTTACTTGGAAATTTTCTAATAAAACCTTTAACCTAAGCTATTAACTCAAAGATGTTCTAAAATTCAAGATGGTAAGTCCATGAATTTAGATAGTCCTTTTTTTTAATTTAATTTTATTTTATTATGTTATGTTAGTCACCATACAATATATCATTAGTTTTTGATGTAGTGATAGTCCTTGAATAAGACAGAAACCTAAAATAAATCAAGGGATTTTATTTTAATTCTAGGTTTTATAAAACCATTTTTTTTTTAATTGGCATCAGGCTGATTAGGCTTGGAGAACTTTCAGTAACCAATGAAAAGGGTTGTCAACAGAAAGGCTTTAGAGTATTTTTAATTAAAATCATTGGCAGGGGTGCCTGGGTGGCTCAGTTAAGTGCCTGACTCTTGGTTTCGGCTCAGGTCATGATCTCCGGGTCCTGGGACTGAGTACCGCATTGGACGCCATGCTCAGCAGGGAGTCTGCTTAAAACATTGCTTGAAAGGCAAATAAAGAAATGTTCATCTTAATACCTTTGCATCTCTGTATTTGCATTTCTGCTATTACTAAAAATCCTGGCTTATTGTCTTCAACCATGTTTTACACTACAACCATGTCTGGCAAGAGTTTAAAAACTCTCAGCAGGACATCAATGATACAGAATAGATAAATACATACATAATGATCACTTTCTCTCTTTCAGCATCTGTGACTAGAGATAGAGAAATATACAACATAAACATGTACTCTCATGTTCAAGGAAAGGAGGATTCTGGGCACATTAATTTTAGCTTTAAGATATCTGGGCTTATATTTCAGAACAATGCAAAATGGTCAAAAGAAACATAGCAAAATATTCAGGAAATGGAAATGACATGTATAAACTTACATGTGCCATAAAATGTCCCTTACTCCTGGCAAAGAAAATAATTTACTAAACAATGACACAATTACAGAACTTCTGAGCTCATCTAGATAGATTTTTACATTTAAACACCTAATGCCAAGTTTAATATAAAATACTATAATAAATTATAAAGCACATGAATATTATACCCTTTCCATAGTATATATGATTTCAGTTAAATGGGGGAAAAGATGGTTTCAAATCACTAAAATTATGTGTAAATTTAAAGTATTATCTATAATTAATTTCTGACTATCCTATTTCCTAACTATAATAAAGGTAAAATTACATTTAGGGTCAGGGTCACAAACATTTAGAAAAAAAAAAACTGTGTAAATTTCAAGAAGCATATTTATAAATGATTTAGAGGACACAGAGGGTCATTTGAGTTTTTAAATAAGTCAGTCCAGAGTATGTTTGATTTGTTTTCTTTTCCCATCTTAAGCATCCACATAGCAAGGGTTATTATTCTTCCTAACTTTTGGAAACAAAGTATTTCTATTTTCTTATGCTGCCTTCTCATCAACTTAAGAATCCTCAGCTTGTGTCCAGGTATTATTCAAGCCAACCTTGACTTTGAAATGCAAGAGAACAGCCTCACAGCTGATTTTTTTCCCATATTTTGATCTCTTGCCATGCTACTGCTTCAAAAGGTCAAAATCCCTCAAAGGTTTGACCTGAATAGCAGTCAAAAATTCAGGCACACAATGTTCCTTATAAGAGCACAATCAGATGCCTTGTCATTTCGGTCATAATTCCTATATCCTACTGGATTTTAACCATTACCAGATTTTGCTCATTCTTTACACCAATCACTTAAAAGAATTTTTAGAAGATTGCAATATTGTATCATTAATGGGACAGATTCTCACATCCTCCCCCGGCCCCCACAAACATACCAGAAAGTGTGCATACAAGAGAGCTTTGTTCTTCAAAGTCAGAACCTTGCCCTCAATATTCTTGGGCTTTTTCCCATGTAATTTTGATCGAGTTCAATTTTACATTTAAGAAAGAAAATCTAGGGCTTTTTTTAGTTATGATACTATTGCATGGTTCTCTCCATCTCCTTTTCATTACTCAGTCCTTGCGTAGCTTTGTTTTTATCTTTCTAAGAGTCCCAACCCACCCCAGCAATGATTGGATTGGGCCTATGATAGTTCCTTTTGGGGGAAAAAAAATGAGCAAAACCTGAAATACTGAACTGTAGAAAAGCTGAAGCTTAGTATTCTAAAAAGCAACTTGCCTAATATAAGTCTACTTACCTGCTTCTAACCTGGTATAGTAGTGCATAAATGTGTGAAAATAAAAATTTAAAAAATGATACTGAACTACAAAACCCCTCCAGACTCACTAAACAGTATGCTCTGTATATCAAGAGCACCAGAGTTCTTTTTTTCCCCAAAATGCTTTCATGTCTATGACTTTATTTTATCCTCATCACATCCCAATCGGCAAATACAATGGATACATGTTGTACTGTATGTTGAACATCATTTTATAAAGAACTATATGAACCAGAGCTAGTAGTGTTTTATTACAGGTTTTGAAAAGTTCAAAAATAGGAAGATGAGTAAGTGCCCTGGGTGGTAGTCTTATAATTTTAGACCGTTAAAAATAAGGTTTCTGAGTTGTTTTTTGTTTTTTGTTTTTTGTTTTTTTACCAACTAGGATAACAAATCAGTAATGTTTTGATGATATATACAACGCTCCTTAGAAGGTAGGCTCATTCCAAGAAAGTGAGTATATTTAAATACAGCATTGATAGGAAGGTCTCTATTTTCCCCCATTTTAGGCAGCACTGTGGAAAAACCCACAATGTGGGGATGGACACATATGCCACCGTCTTGTTAATTCAGTGTTTTTTAAAAATATGTTCTGTAGACTGTATCAAAGGCTGCAAGCAGATTACTGGTTTACTGAATGAGATTCTCTGAGCATGAGATCCAGAACCAAGCATTTTAATCAGTTTCCCAGGTGATTATTATACAGATACAAGTTTGAAAACCACTGTATATAATGCAAGTGAACAAAAGCATGACCTACTGGTAACAGTTACATGTCCATAAATACACCCTTTTAAAGGGATGCATTTCTAAATAACTTTCTTTGTAAGGCAATGCCAATCCTTCTGAACATGGTAAGTGACCATTTTACAGCAGCAATAATCTATGGAACCAATGGGTACATATTGGAATGATATCACTGATGGTTTGAAAAGTATCAAATTTTCTAATGCTTCACAATTTATTACATAAATGCCAGTGTTAAGGCAAAGTAACCATGGCCAGATCATATACAATAAGATGAATCATGAGGTGGTTTTAAAATCACTATTAGATCAAGCAACTGATAAAAATATATTCAGTGGAAAACAAACAGAATTTTTATTTATGTCCAATGACTGCATAGGACATAATTACAATTTACATTCCTTCAAATTTAATATTTTAAGTATGAATTTAACTTCAGAAGGGAGGATGAAGTATGATTGAAAATCATATATGTTGCTTGATCCTGTTTTCTTAAATTATATTTCTGGATGCAATACTTTAAACTTCATTGCATCTTTCAACAAACATTTCCTAAGTGCTACTTATCAGATGTCAAGTGTCAAGAAGACAAATTCCCTGCATTGTCTCATAACAAAGGAGATAACTGCCTAAAGCTACTGAATGTGGTCACTGCTTTAATAGTGTGCATCTGCACAGTGCATTGAGCCATAATTTGCGACTGATTAGTAAAGGTTAGCTTCTATAATGGAAAATAATATGGCAGAATATGGTCAGAATGTGGTCACTGCTTTAATAGCGTACATCTGCACAGTGCATTGAGCCATAATTTGCGACTGATTAGTAAAGGTTAGCTTCTATAATGGAAAATAATATGGCAGAATATGTTAAATACTATTATATATAAAGTTAGTATTTTGAATCATGACCCATGATTCCACCATCTAATATCAGATAATAAAAGTTTCTACTTTAAAACCACCCCATTTTCTTTAAAGTACCAAAACTTTTAAAATGCTCAACATAAAACCACATGATGACACTACAAATGGAACACAGATGCTTTCCTAATCCACAGTCTTTGTGTTTGTGTTATGAATCAATTGTCTGTGGCAGAAAGAACATCCAATGATTAGATCCTTACTTGAAGTAATAGAACGAGGTCTTCCATGAAATCAAAGGACGTGAGCCCTAACCATGCTCCTATCACTAACTTCATTTGGACAATTCATTTTTCCTCGCTATGTTTCATTTTTCTTATAAAATGTAGGGACCAATGAATAGCCCTCCAGTTTCTAGAAATCTAGGATTTGGGCTTAGGTTGTGAGACATAGTCTCCAAGAATTTGGTCCAATTGCTCTAAGTCACTCCCATCATAATTCCCACTGAACTGGAAGGGGTTGCACTCTAAGACAGTAACTAGTTCAGTCAGTTAGCACTTACGCCTTCACCTCTCCCACATTCTCCAATATCAAGACAACCAAGGGACCCATGTTTTTATTCAACTGAATACTTGACAAGGACTAGGCCAGTGATATATTTTGTAGGGTTAATAACACTGCTCTCTTAATGAAAATTTCAAAAATCTAAAGGATGACTTATTACAGGGTAATTAGTATCACTAACCTGTGCTGAACTTTTTTCAAGTTTTTGGACTAAATTATCCCAGCGCTGGGCAAAGTTGTCCAGCCACGCTTCCATCTTTTGGGCTACCAATGTGTTTTTCAGTGTTGAAAGAAGATCTTGGTTGAGTGAGCAGAGTTTGTCCATAGTTTGCTTCTTCTTTTCCAGATCTGTTTTTAAGGACTGTTAAAACAGGAAAGAACATGCAATAAGCCTAGGTTACATTTTCTAAAACACTATAGTTCATATTGCTTTTGCATGTATTTTCTCATTTGTATAGGTAAGACTGTAATCGTGCCTGCAAAGGATCAAGAGCCCATAAGAATATAAGTAGAAAATTGTAATCCAAATAATCTTCCCAAGAAGCTTGAGGAAAAAAATAAAGTCAGATGTAGCATAAACACCTAGTAGAGAAACTTAAGAGGTATTTAAAATATTTAAGGAACTTCCAAGTAAAAAAGTAGTGTTGCTCAAAGGGCAGTTTACTGACTTTTAAAATTTTTTAGCATCTGTTATTCAATTAACATTTGGCTATCTGAGTAATTAACTTCTAAAGCTAATTTTAAAGCCCATTAAGTAATAGAACTAAGTAATTGAGTGTGACACAAATCCTTTGGAATCACTTCGCATGTTTTCTAAATACATATGTGTTTTATGGAGTAATTTTTATAACATTCATTTTTTCAAAGTTCCTGTGAGTTATGAGGAGTCACACATGCCCTCTGATTGCTATGGAATGAATAAACAAAGTGGCTTGTATAAAATCAGTAGATCAGGACAGCTTATTCTTTCATTTTATCCATTAAGGTTACCCTGCACTTTGGAAAATCCAATTTCCAGCTCCCAAATAATAGTCCCTGACTTAATTTGTAGACACAGAATAAGAAGAAAGGAGAAAATTATTTTACAGTCCCTTTGCAATCCCCTTTCTAGCAATAGCAAGTACAATAAACATAAACCAAAGAGTGAGACCTGTCTTTCCAAAACAATTGTGAATTTAAGAACTGATATTACACATGGCAAAAAAATTATTACAAAACAGATGTACCGATTGCTCATGAACTGAAGTGTCATACACACAAAGAAATCAAAGGATACTTTATGTAGCTCATTTGGGCATGCCAACTGCACTGATAGCTCTGAGCTGCAGAAGGCTCTGGTGTCTCCTTCAATTAGCTCATCCTTTATTCAGAATCTGCTTTACCTGGTGTACTTTACATTGGATTCTTAGTGCATGCTGTTTTTAAGATATAAAAGCTAGTTGTGAAGTTCTTTCCTATTTTTCCTCAACAGTTAAGGTTTTTTTTTTCACTATTTTTTCTCAGTTTGAAAGAATGCAATAAATCAAAATATGAGTTGAGATTTCTAAGGAGAATTCATACCAAAATAAACTTTCAATGTGGGAACTTAGTAATACGTTGGTTTTGTATATTGATTTTGTTTGTTTAATTCACAGATTGCCTCTCCATCAAATTTAAATGCACACTTGGACTAGTAGTAAAACAATAGTTCAGCTGCCTGGCTAGAGCTGGGACCTAAATTTAAATTTGTAGATTCCTCCAATCCCTTCATGACATCCCATTTTTCTTTTCTTCTTTTAACTTTTGGCATCCGTTTGTTTCATTGCAAGCCATCTCAAGTTTTTTTTTGGAAGTTATGATAGAATGAAAGACATCTTAAATACATTTAAAAATATAAAGATGTATATACAATCCTCTTTGGCTTACTTTCTCAGGGTTTAAGAAGCTACTTTAAATAGCTCTGTGTGTAAGGCTCAGAGGTGCACCATTGTTTAAGCTAAATGGGTAACAATTTGGAAACATTTTAGAACAAGGATCTGAGAGTTATGTTTGAAGAAGAGGAAAAAAATCTGTGTTGGAAATTTATGGGTAACTTCATGTTACCTAAACAGTTTTTCTTAGATGATCTATAAAACTAATTGGACACCCAAAGAGATTTAGTGGCAAATGAAACTAAGACACCTGTGTTAAAATTAAGCCAAATGAAGAAGCACTTGGTGAGCATCACAAAAATAAAGGAGAAAGTCAAATCACCATTAAGGAATACCACTAGGGAAAATGGACTCAAGGTAAAGTAAGAACATTATTATAATGACATTGTAGAAGTATTGAATCAGTATATTTTTACCTAAATCTATATGACAAGAACACTGTACCAATGCTTCTAGTTAGTAAATTTTAGATCTGCCTTTTCTAAAATGGTGATGGCAGGTGAGTGGTTCAGTTTGTTTCCTCTTGTTCGGGGAATGTTTCCCCTCATTGGCTTGCTCTCTCTCTCGCTCTCTCTCTCTTCATGATCTCCCACTACCCGAAGGACTCTTCTACCACAGCTAATAGAAGGAGAGGACAGGAAATCCATGACAGCATTGAATCATAGTAATGAATTACCTTCTCCCATCTATCCTTGACTATCAATACTTCTATGCTTGGATTTTATGTATGCATAATAAATGACTATGATTTAATTGTTATTTATTATTAGGGTATAAAATAGATGTCTTTCTGCATATAAAAAACTGATCACAGTTCTTGGAGTGCCAGAGAACCAGAGAGCTATGGAAAACTCAGGAAGCTCTAGAAAACTTACACATGGCAGAGGACAGCCAGGATTTTAAAAGAAGAAATGTATTTTTATTTTTCAAAGAAGCCAAGCACCTGGACCTACCTCCAAGACAGGCAGGAAGATACAGTCAATAAACTAGACCAGGCTAGTAGTAAGGAGAGACGGGAAGAAAAGAAGCCGCTCAAGAAGACAGAACAGACATGATCTATCTGGTCAACGTTAGAAGATGATTTGAAGTGCAAAATGAACGTCTCCTTACAAAAGGCCCAGGAATTCCTTGAGGGAACATCAGAGTCACGTGGAAGCCTTGCTAAAATAAAGATTTCTGGGCCCTACTGCCAGTCTGTATGAATTAGTAGGTCTGGGCTGAGACCTAAGAATTTGCATTTCTAACAAGTTCCCAGGTGTTGTTAGATCCAGGTGTCCCAGGACCTCACAAGATCCCAGTCTGGGGATCACAGTTTGAGAACCATTGATTTTACTTGCACGAATACTTTGAGGCTGGTGACAGGAGGTGAGGCAAAGTAATCAAGTCCCGGTAGAATGGCACTATCGATAGGGACTTGCTGAGCTACCATAAGTACTTCAACCCTGCCATGTGTCCTACAGCCAGTCGAGACTGTCCTCAACTCCCTAGTACCCCTGGATCCCCTGCACACCTTCGGCTCATGGATCATCAGGCTTCCCAGAGCTGCCCTTCCCCGCAAAACACCACCAGTCCTCACAGGAGCTGCACACTTCCTTTCAGATTTGGGCCTTCCCGGGCTAGCCTACATGATTCTACCAGCCTTGGCATTCACCTCATAAGGGTCACTGTTTCTTCTCTCCTTTCCTTTTTATCATTCATAGCAAATAAAAAGTCAGTTTTGACCACACAAAAATAAAAAAAAAATAATAGATCTACACGGTTTGGATAAAAGCACAGATCTAGAGGAAATTAAATACTTGACTCCTCAGTTCCCACCTCAAAGGAAAAGGAGGAGATCCCATGGGCTATTGGTGATAATATTTCAAAACAAATTACACTGATTATAAATAAAAGAGAGTTTGAGCACACTGTATCTATACCTAGGTATGTAGTAGGAACTGGTGGCAGATGGTACCTGTTTTAGGTCTCAGATTGTGACATATTTTAATGAACATTAAATTCTTATTCACTGCCTGAGTCAGCAGGGGAATTTTACCTCAAATTCTAGACCAGCTGTCAGGTTTTGTTAATTGGCTTAAACTATCAAACAGTAAGACTCATACAAAACATATTTTCACTTTGTTCACAAGCAAGGTGACATAATTTGAATTTTAATAATATTGGAAAATTATTGAGACTTTGCTAAAAGAGTATTTTCATGGTCCTGAGGCTAGTAAAGGCTTTTATTCACTAAAATGTCAACATAGTAGCACATGATCGCTCCAAATGATAGTTCTCGATTGCAGTTCTTTTGTTGTCAAGGAATCAAATGATATGAGGAGTTTTGAAATAGCTTAACAGGGCTGGGCCTGAGTCTGGATGTCTTGGTGCTCAGTTTGACTCTGCGACTAATATTCTATGGTATCTTATGCATGCCACGTGTTGTATCCTGGGCCTCAATTTCTTCTGAAATAAGCTGTCTCATTCCTCCTCTTCCTACCCAATGCTACTTAGTTCACTTCTACTAACTGGTCTCCTTCATACCAAAGAATATTCCACAAATGCGACTATGATTGTTATCAAATTCTCAGTGGCTCCCCATCAACTGCAGAACAAAATTACAACTATATCACGGACGTTCTTGCATTCTTTTGATACAAATAGAGATGACTTTTCTGAAATCTGTCTTTCGTGGTCAAATCACTCCAGAAAGCATATATAAATATTTTTTTTTTGAGGAATGAATTCTTTTCCATAACAAGCTAGCTTGTAATAAGAAGTGATATATTAGTGAATCTATTTTAAATTAAAAACCTAAGATTAGTAACTATGGAGCAAAAAAATGTACGATACAAATAAGTATTTGGTAAAACAGTACCAATTTAACTGGGGAAGTTTATTTAAGATTAGCTTTAAATAAATGATTTGATTATATTATATAATATCAATATAGATATAGATTCATTTAGGTAAAATTATAAAACATTATTTATAACAGACCTTTGTTTTAAATTAGATTTAACATCAAGTTAGTAGTTAATAGAATTACTCTATCAAAAATCAAGAAGAAATGCTGACTATGGAATATTTTATTTGAAAAACTAAGCTCTTGGGGCGCCTGGGTGGCTCAGTTGACTGTCCGACTCTTGGTTTTGGCTCAGGTCATGACCTCAGGGTCCTGGGATCGCGCCCCACATAGGACTCTGCGCTCAGCTGGGAGTCTGCCTAAGATTCTCTCTCTTCTCTCTCTGCCCCTCCCCCTGTTCATTCTCTCTCTCTCTCTCAAATAAATAAATAAAATCTTAAAAAAAAAGAAAAACTAAGTTCTTAATCTTACACTGCCTTCTCCTTTACAGCAAAATAATAAAGTTCACAGTGGAAGATAAGCTTTAGAAATCTTTTCTAATCCTGTAAGTTTCAATTCAAACTGGAATGTCTTATTGAAGCCCTCCCTGATGTCCTTTTACTGCCAAAGTTCCCTCATTTCTCAAAACACACAGGTACTTATAATTAACGCCCTTTGGGTTGCTTTAATGTTTTTTCTAGTTTTCCAAATGAAGGCATGAGCCCCTTATGTGAGGATAATCATTTCTTATACTTCTCTTATAATTCTCAAAGAATTTAATTTAGACTATTACTTTTTTTAATTTAATTTTATTTTATTATGTTATGTTAGTCACCATACAGTACATCATTAGTTTTTGATGTAGACTATAACTTTAGGACTACATCTTGTTTACAGCCTTCTAGGACATTCTTAGTGTTACTTTTTTGTTTTAACTGAAATCTTCTTCCAGGTTTGCTGTGTTTTATCAAAAGTACAATTTTTGTTTTGAAAAACACAGTTGCAAATCTGTCTATATCTTATGGAATTAATGTTCGTATTCTTCCAAAATTCATGAATCGAGGGCTTAAGTGCCCACTGTGGTATTATTAGGAGAAATGGCTTAGGGGAGGTAATTAGGGTTAGATGAGAAGATGAGAGTAGAGCAGCATGATCGGATTAGTGCCCTTAGAAGAAGAGGAAGAGACACCCGCTCTTCCTCTATCTCTGCTGTGTGAGGATACAGCTAGAAGGTGCTGTCTCGAAGCCAGGAAAAGGACCCTCACCAAGAACCAAACCAGTTGGCACCTTGATGTCATACTTTCGAGCTTCCAGATGTGTGAGAAATAAATGTCTGTTGTTTAAGGCATCCAGTCTGTGATATTTGTTATAGAAGTCTGAGATGACTAACACAGGAATTGGTACCAAGCAGTGGGGTCCTGTGGTAACAAACCCCTAAAAATGTACATACAGCTTTGAAACTGAGTAACGGGTAGAGGCTGAGAGAGTCCTGAGGTGCATGGTAGAAAAAGCTGAGACTACCATGAAAGAACTCCTAAAGGCAATTCTGGTGAGGGATCTGGCAGAAAAGAGGAGATCTGCAAAGTGTCCATGTTTTTGGAGTGTACATAAATTAAAATGGGCAAAAATATTGGTATAAATATGGATGGTAGAGGTCATTCTGATGAACTCTCAGACGCAAATGAGGAAGCTATCATTGGAAACAGGGGAAAGGAAGATCCTAGTTATAAAGTGGCAGAGAACTTGGCTGAATTGTGTTGACGTTCAGCATTTTGTGGAAGGCGGGACTTGTGAGCGATGGAACTGGATATTTCGCTGCGGCGATATCTAAGCAAAGTGTTGAAGGAGTGGCACGATTTCTCTTGCTTACAGTAAAATGCAAGAAGAGAGATGAATTGAAGAATAATCATTTGGCATAAAGGCACTAGAATTTAAAAATGTGGAAAATTCTCAGCCTATCCATATTGCAAAAAAAAAAAAAAAATGAGAAAATACATTCGGAAGAGAACACTTAAGTGTATGGTTGACTGACCATTTGATAAGATTAGTGTGGGTGGGAACCAGAGACCCAGTCAGCCATCTCAACAGAAGGCAGGACGAGAGATGGAATTATACCAACAGAAACACTGCCAGCTGGGACTAAAGGAAACAGAGAAAACCAGACAGAATGAAGGCGGGCTGCCCAAGAGGTGCAACTGCTCAAGAAAAGGGAAGAATGATGTAGGTGATTCAGAGATCCTAAGAGCTACCACTCCCACCACAGGCCCAGATGGTGGGGTTAGCTCTTCCTGGGTTTCAAAGGGTAGGGCTACATCTCCAGTTCATGGGGCAGGATGTCCCCACCCAGTAGTACCTCAGGAGCGGGGCCACTGCCGAGAGTCCTGTGGGTAGGGCTGCTGCAGAAGGCCACATGGGTGGTGCCCCATGGAACTGAAAAGGTGGGGCCACCTCTTGGAGCTCTGGAGGTGATCCTGTTACTCCAGTGGTCCTGGAGGGCAGTATATCAGTCCAAAGAGGATTATTCTTGAGGCTTAAGATCTAATGGAATTTTCTTTGCTGTGTTTTAGACCTTTATGGGACCTGTCACCCCTTCCTTCTTTCCTATTTCTCCTATTTAAGACTTCCAGGGCTCACGGGATAGAATGAATGTATTTTGCTTGTGAGAAAGACATGAACTGGGGTGGGGGGCTGGTCCATGGGTTTAATGTTATAGACTGGATACTTGTGTCCCCACAAAATTCATATGTTGAACCCTACCTCCATATACACACACAAAATGTGACGGTATTATGAGGTGGGGCCTTTGGGAGGTTATTAGGTTTAGATGAGATCATGAGAGTGGAGACTCCATATTGGAGTTCATGCCCTTATAAGAGGAGGAAATGTGTGAGGGTTGCTCAAAAGGTACAGACTTTCAGTGATAAAGTAAATAAGTACAGGGAATGTACTGCAGTTAATAATAACATACTGGGGGCACCTGGGTGGCTCACATGGTTAAGTGTCTGCTCTCAGCTCAGATCCCGGGGTCCTAGGATCAAGTCCCGCATGGGGCTCCCTGCTCCTTGGGGAGCCTGCTTCTCCCTCTGCCTCTCTCTCTTTCTGTCTCTGTCTCTCAGGACTAAATAAATAAAATCTTTTAAAAAAAATAATAACATACCGGGTATTTGAAAGTTGTTAAGAGAATAGATCTTAAAAGTTCTCATCACGAGAAAAAAGAAGCATTGTAACTATATGAGGTGATGGATGGTAACTAATTGTGGCAATCATTTTGTAATATATACAAACACTGAATCATTATGCCGTATTCCTGAAACTAATATAAAATGTGACATGCCAATTATATCTCAATTTTTAAAATTAATTTGTTTTTAAAATGGGAAAAAGACACAAAGTTTCCTCTCTTTCTACCATGGGAGCACAAAGTAAAAAGGTACAGTCTGCAAATCAGCAAAGGAGTCCTCACCAAAAACTAAATCTGCTGGCATGGCTGCCATTCCCAGCCTCCACAAGTGTGAGAAATAAATGTCTGTTGTTTAAGTCACCCAGTCTGTGGTATTTTGTTACAGCAGCCCAAGCTGTCTAAGATAATAGAGTTGTCCCTATTTTAATTAAGAAAGTTTACAATATGCTTTAATTGCATAGACTATGATTTAAGCACAAACAATGAACATTTGGTTTAAGATTGGGAAGAATAAAAAGACCAAATAATGGGGTTAATGTAAACTACTGGGTTTGGAAAAAAAAAAAAAAAAACTTTTGAAAGCTAAAAAATACATACAGCCAGTTTCTGAAGACTTGATAACACTTCACTTTGATCCTTAAAACCAGTTGTGTGAATCTTGTTCACTGCATCTTCTTTTTCTGAAAGCCATGCACTAAAAAGGCACTGAAAGAAATCAAACAATTCCGAAAAAGAAAATAAATAATTACTGAAGTAGATCATTGTATGTTTTCCTTTACCCACTTACCATCTCACCATGTCTTTCACCAATGCAATTTCCCCACGTGACTCACCTGTTCGTCAGTAAAACGCTGCCATTTTAGGAGGACGTCTTGCAAAAGAACCCAGCGATCTTCGGTCCACCTACAGATGTTCGCCCATCGATCTCCCAGTACCTGTGGAACAGAAAACCCATCACCACATCAGTAAACAAATAATTGTTAACGAATTTCATTTAAAATTGCATGAATGATTTGTGAAAGCATCTAATTTCGAGTCTCCTAGGTATACTAGGAGTTATAAAGGACACCCTTCCTGCTTTTGCTTATAATTACATAAGCACTACGCCTTTCAATTTGTCTTTAGATTACTTCACTCACTCTTGCAACTGACACCGAAAAGTAAAGATACTAACAAGAAGTCTGAGACAGTTACCATACCACCATTTGAGATGTCTCCAAGGCAAATGTAAGAGAGGGAAGACATAGTTACAGAATTAAAGAGGATTTTGCAAAATGGGTATCTTTCTTAGATTTGAAAATATTTCCTATAGAATAAAAGTCTGTCTACTAAATAGAATACCTAAAGACTCTTCTTTGAAGCAATCCCATGCAATAAGAATTGCTTAATGCCCCGACTGTAGAAGAAAATCGTTAGTGATTTAAATTACATCCACATGTAGACTTTAAAAATTATCTGGATTATTCTTACAAAGTATTTAAATTCACTCTCTCTCTCTAAACTATTCTAGTGAAAAAAATCGTAATATTCCCTGAGTAGTAATTGCCCTATCTCTAGCATGTTACTAATACTAAGGTGCACACACTATTATTTTTTAATGTGTAACATAAACCAATTATCAACAGTATGTATGTATATATGTATGTATGTAAGTATGTATTTACAGGATGCTGGAGAAAAACATCTTTATTCAAGATACTACCAAAATTCTGGCAAACATTTCCCAAAAACAGATTTGCAAACATAGTGCTTTCCTTTTCAACTGGCAGCACTTTGAAAAGACAATATGATAAGACAACACAACTTGAATCAACATTAGTTCAAAATCCTTATATTTTTGAATTTTTGACCACATAACTTATGTTTCCATGTGATAAAACAAATGATAGCTTAAATCAATATCAACAGATAAACTCCATGAGATGAAAGTTTGTGCTGTTAGATGACTGATAATATGTTACGGTTAGATGTATGTGCTCTTTTCTTATATTCCTGGCTCCCAGGATGAAAAAGAAATCTTTAAATATCATTTCATGTATGTAAGTTTCTTTGCATATCTCTCTTCAAAAAATACTTTATAGGAGTATATAAGTAGGTTACCTAGATGTTTAATTTTATAATTTTGCACCAAAACTACAGACCTGTTACATTTTCTTTCTTTTTTTTTTTAAGATTTTATTTATTTATTTGACAGAGAGAGACACAGCGAGAGAGGGAACTCAAGCAGGGGGAGTGGGAGAGGGAGAAGCAGACTCCCAGCTGGGCAGGGAGCCCAATGCAGCAGGGCTCGATCCCAGGACCCTGGGATCATGACCTGAGCTGAAGGCAGACGATTAACCGACTGAGCCACCCAGGCACCCCTCTGTTACATTTTCATAACACAGTGATTTTGTCCAACATTAATAAAGCTGAAAAACTATTGAAATGGACATGCTCTTGTCTCTCGCAATGCAAATAGCACTTTGCCAGAAAAAGAAAGCCCTTCAGTAGTAAACACTCATCAGTTGTTTAACCTGAGTGTTTGGACTATTGAGAGTGGTAGCCTTTTTTCCTTCATGTATGCTCAATCCACACCACTCTGCACCATCACACACTCTGCACACATCCAGATTGAGCACATGGATTCATACGCAAGGAGACCATAGTCCCACATCAGGCTCCTTGCTCAGCGGTGTGTCTGCTTCTCCCTCTGCCCCTCCCCATGCTCATGCTCTCTCTCTCTCCCTCCCTCCCAAATAAATAAAATCTTAAAAAATTATTTCTAATGACAAACACAAATTTTTAAGGAAAAAAAGTTGATTTTAAGTACAGACACTGGATCCCCAATATTAAACAAACTTATTTCTATTGACAAACCTAAGTCTTAGGGTGCAGTGGGAGGACCAGAAAATGCACCTCCAAAATTGCAGGGAAGCAAAGTACAACAGGGAAAATAATAAATAACTCAAGTTTACTAACACTGAAACTTTCAACAAGCAAAGTTTCATTTTTTAAAAAAATCTCATAGCAACTCATTTGGAATTTTAAATAAATAAGCTTAGATTTATTCACAGCTTCTGGTCCAAGCAGAGGTCCCGTGCCATGAGTCTGCCTGCTCTCGGTCAAATTCACCGCTTAGTCTTCTGATGGGAGTCAGCTTGTTAGGAAGTTACTTGCATGTATTTTTCTTCATGAGAATTGGGACTGGACTGCTTGATCTTCTGATATTCTCATAAGACTTCTTCATCAACATTCTGATACTCTTTTGAGCCTGAAGAAAGCTGCCTTTGTTGTGTATCCAGTTTGATAAATCTTCCAGCTACAGTCTCCATCCTGGCATGCAAGGCCCTGTACTCATCATACTCAGCACTGAAGCCATCCTTGTCTCACAGGAGACAATAGCAATATATTTTGTCAAATAATCTGGGAGTTCAATTGTTGAAGAAGGCTCAGTGGAGGCAGCACAACCCTCTTTAACTCCTTCAATGGAATCAGGACTGGAGTTACTCAGCTTCGCAATTTCCTCTTCTCTTTTAAGGTCCTCTTCCTTTTGTTCAGTTGTCTCAAGGTCGTGCGTTTTAATTTGGCCCCTTTCCTTCTGTTTTTAGACTTTTTTGGACTTTTTCTGAGACACTGAATGGTCTTCCTCCACAGGCTTTGGACACTTCAGTAGAAGTGAACCAGAGTTAAGGTTTCCAGAGAAGTCCTGGAGGTATATTTGTCTTGCTTGTCCTGACAGATACTTGTGTTTTGACTAAAACTGTCAACAGGTAGGTCTTGAGTGCCCCGGCCTGCTGGAGTGCTCGGGGAAGTGGAGCTAGAATTTACGATCTGAGGAGGATTGGAGCTGGGCCGGTGGGTTGAAGGCGGCGGAGGGGTAGGGCTGGCAGCGGCTGCAGGGGACAGCAGCAGGCCTGGAGCAGATTGTTCACTGGTGGGATTCAAGTGATCATTTAATGTTGGAGGCACTCGACCTGTTAGGTGAGATATTCAAGTTTATTTATTCATTAAAGGATCAATGAAATCTGAATCTCAAAGCCGATTCTGAGGAGAAGATGCAGCATCTCTTCTAGAACATGCAGGAGATTCTGAATGGCCTGTGCTTGCAGCATTCTGAGATAGAATGAGTGTGCTCGAGAGCTCTGCCTAACGACCTCTGTTTCTGTCTATTTCACCATATCCGGGCCAATCTCTTCGAAGCGCTTTTAGAACATAATCCTTTAAGGTATATGAGAGGTCTGTAGGATTCAGATTGGCTACCTGTTGCAGAATTGCTCCGAGAGAGCTCCCTTTTTTTTTTTTTTTTTTTTTTTTTTGACTAACACCGTGTTTCTGCAGCGGAGCCGGCAGCGTGGGTTTCCTGTAGGCCTTTGGGGCCAGTAAGTGAATCACCCTGTCCCTATGTCGCCGCTGAAAAACACTGGGGCTGCCATGTGTCTTTTGAATCATATGTGCAAGGTTTGTGGGGGTTGACCCCTTCCTCTCAGGCACTACATCTGAAACAGCTTGAGGTGCTTTACAAATCTGCACTCTTGTCCCTACATAGGGCCCCCCAGTTTGATCACTTCTGTGCTTCGGTCATGGGATTCCTCCGCCTGGCTCATTCTTCCTCGTGTCATCTCATACGAGTCGTTTGGAGCCCCTGCTGTACCTTGATTATGTATAAATCCTGGGCAATTGAGCTGGGAGGCTCCAGAGCTAGAGAACGTTGGCTGCATGCAGTCAAAGCTGCCCCGAGGGTGGTCTTCACCCACATTTGACCAATAGAATTGTTAAAGGCATACACTTCATTGAGGGGATCATTTTTAGGAATTTTGACAAGCCCTTGGAGCCCTTGGAACGGAATTAAAGGTCAAAAAGGAATTAAGTTCTTGTGGCTCTGGTAGGTCTCGAATGCCCAGATGGCCATCTCAGTGAGCTTCACAGGTAGTTGGGTGATGTTTTGCCCAAGTTGCCTCCACGACAGCCTCTAGCGCTGCCCCCCCACTCCCCTGGGCTCTAGCCTTCACGGCGGCCCTGGCTGCTCCAGCTTCTGCAGCCACGGTCATCCCGCTGCTCAGGTACTGTCATATACCCGACTACCAATGGTTTTTAGATGGGGAAAAAAATAAATAAAATAAAATAAATATATATAATGTGATGATTGCTGTGTAAAGGGAATGCTTTAGGACAAAAAATATGTATCATTTATTTTAATTCCATTATGATGCCCTTCACGGTCTTAAACTTCAACTTCTTGACTTTAATATAAATAAGAGAATTATTTTCCCATAGCCACTAGATCTTTACAATGGGAAGTATCTCAAAATAGAGATATGTTTTATTTTGTATAGAATTAGGGCTACAAAAAATGTAACTCATATTTTTTACAAATATATTTGGTATCTAAAATAATAAGCCTTTTCATAATTTCTAGCATACTTGATGCTACATGTTTGGATTGATCCACCTAGAACATATTAAAATATGACTCAAAAAATACAAATGTAATTAGCATCATGAAAAAATCCACCTATTTCTAAGAGGCTTGAAGACCCACCCAATTTCTTAAAAACTGTCAATCCTACCATCTTTTCAAAAAGGGAGTACCATGCATGAGTCAGGAGTAGGCAATAAACATTTTACTAACAACATTATGAAAATGATCATGTACTCCTATGCATCTTAGTCACAAGTGAGTTTTCAGTTTTTCTTCAGAAATGTCAATAAAAATGTTATTGTTTTCAACATAATGTAACGATTTTCATACTTTTTATAGTTTCACTCTCTACTCCTTTGGAATGATGTTAGTTTGAGGCAGAAGCCATAGCACTGAAATAATAATGCAAGATAACCAAAGGAAACGTGCTAACATAAACCAATGAATTCAACAATATTAGCCATTTAATTATTACAACGAAGTATTGGGGATTTTTTTTCTGAAACATATTAGAAGCTCTTTAAGTGAACTTCCTAGTGACCATGTCAGTACACATCAGGTAAAATGGTATGTAACGTATTTGTGAATGGATTAGTTGTGAAAAAAATTAGCTTCAGAGAAAATCTTACCTTATAGCCATAACGTATACTATCTGCCTAATTTGAGGATAAAGATATAAAAGGCCAAATTGTGGGATGTTTACTGCATCCCTTTGACCCCAGTGGAAATGGGAGTCAAGCACGGGAGAGACACACTCAAACTGAAGCACCATCTTCATAAATGAAAGGAAATGTACTGAAACTTCTAAAGAAATATAGCATCGTCTCCCTACTGAAGTAACATCTTAGGTTTATAATCTCATAGATTGATGATTACAATTTATTAATTTTAGTAGGACATCCTATTAAACAAATCCAAATAAAGACCTCCATATACTAGATTCCTTAAAGTTGTTAATTTTATAGAAATTCCAAAATATACCAATGTGATACACTTTGCACTGTAGTTTTTTTTTTTACTATATGAATGAGTCACAAAAAACTAATAATACGTTTTTAGATACATAGTCAACCTATTAAGAAAACTATTTTAAGAAGGGCCTTTGGTATTCTAACAATAATAGATAATTTTGATAATCCATTAAAGGCTTATAACTCAGCCAATCCAATATATTTAATCTAACTTGCAGTTAATGAAAGTCTTTAATGCATTCATTCATCCATCATGAATCTGTCTAAACAACAATTACTTATTGAACATACACTGTGTGTCAAAACTGAACAGAAAAAAAGAAGTTTTGGGCTGGTTATGCTGCTATAAACACTGGGGTGTATACACCACTTCGAATCAGTATTTTTGTGTGCCTTGGGTAAATACCTAGTAGTGCAATTGCTGGGTCATAGGGCAGTTCTATTTTTAACTTTTGAGGAATCTCCATACTGTTTTTCAGAGTGGCTGCACCAGCTTGCATTCCCACCAACACTGTAACCTTTCTCCACATCCTCGTCAACATCTGTTGTCTCTTACGTTGTTAATTTTAGCTGTTCTGACAGGTGTGAGGTAGCATCTCAATGTGGTTTTGATTTGTATTTCCCTGATGCCGAGTGATGTTGAGCATTTTTTCGTGTCTGTTGGTCATTTGTATGTCTTCTTTGGAGAAATGTCTGTTCATGCCTGCTGCCCATTTCTTGAATGGATTATTTGTTCTTTGGGTGTTGAGTTTGATAAGTTCTTTATAGATTGTGGATACTAACCCTGTACCAGATGTGTCATTTGCAAACATCTCCCATTCCACAGGTTAACTTTTAGTTTTATTGATTGTTTCCTTTGCTGTGCAGAAGCTTTTTATCTTGACGAAGTCCCAATAGTTCATTTGGCTTTTGTTTCCCTGGCCTCCAGAAATGTGTGTAGAAGCTGCTATGGCTGAGGTCAAAGAGGTTGCTACCTATGTTCTCCTCTAGGATTTTGATGGTTTCCTGTTTCACATTTAGGTCTCAGCCATCAAGAAGAATGAAATCTTGCCATTTGCAATGATGTGTATGGAGCTAGAGTGTATTATGCTAAGCAAAATAAGTCCATCAGAGAAAGACAAATACCATATGATTTCACTCATATGTGAGATTTAAGAAACAAAACAGATGAACGTATGGGGAAGGGGAAAAAAGAGAGAGAGGGAAGCAAACCATAAGAGTTTCTTAACTATAAAGAATAAACTGAGGGTTGAGGCAGGAAGGTGGGTGGGGCGTGGGCTAACTGGATGATGGGTATTAAGGGGGGCACTTGTGATTACCACTGGGTGTTAGAGGTAAGTGATGAATCACTAAATTCTACCAATTTTACCATACATGTTAACTAACTAGCATTTAAATGAAAACTTGAAATAAAAAGAAGTTATGGGCTGAACCATGTCTCCTTTTTTTTTTGAATCTATACTTTTATTTAGAAACATTTATATATTAATGAGAGATGTTAGTTGAAGGACGCATTATGGCGTTATATACACTGTAGTTTCAGTGAGTTAAGAATACAACTATTCCCTTATGATTGTACACACACATTTACAAAGACTTGTATCTTAATGAAAGAAGATGTTAGTTGAAGGACACATAATATGCGTTGTAGTTTCAATGAGTTCAGCACAGAACTATTCCAATATGTATCTACAGTTATGTTTTGAAACATTTATATCTTTTTCTAAGTTTTTATTTAAATTCTAGTTAGTTAACATACAGTATGATATTAGTTTCTGGTGTACATATAGTGATTCAACACTTCCATACATCACCCTGTGCTCACAACAACAACAAGAGCACTTCTTAATCCCCATCACATATTACACCCATTCCCCCACTCCCCTCCCCTCTGGTAACCATTGGTTTGTCCTCTACAGTTAAGAGTCTGTTTCTTAGTTTGCCTCTCTCAATTTTTCCCATATGATCATTTGCTTTGTTTTTTAAATTCCACATATGAGTGAAATCATATGGTATTTGTCTTTTTCTGATGGACTTATTTCACTTAACATAATATTCACTAGCTCCATCCATGTCATTGCAAATGGCAAGATTTTATTCTTTTGCTTGTTAAGTAATATTCCAGTGTGTGTGTGTGTGTGTGTGTGTGTGTGTGTGTGTGTGTGTGTGTGTGTGTGTGTGTGTGTGTTTATACCCCACAGCTTCTTTATCCATTCTTCAGTCGATGGACATTTGAACTGTGTCTCCTTAAAATTCATATGTTGAAGAGGCACCTGGGTGGCTCAGTCGGTTAAGTGTCTGCCTTCGGCTTAGGTCATGATCCCAGGGTCCTGGGATCGAGTCCCGCATCAGGCTCCTTGCTCGATGGGGAGTCTGCTTTTCCCTCTGCCTGCCGCTCCCCCTGCTTATGTTCTCTCTCTCCTAGATAGATGGATAGATAGATAGAAAGATAGATAGATAGATGATAGATGATAGATAAAATCTTTAAAAAAAATTTCATATGCTGAAGCCCTGTCCCCCTCTACTACAGAATGTGACTGTATTAGGTGACAGGGCCTTTATTGATATGACCTTTACATAGAGATTTTAAGTTAAAATGAGGCTGATCTAAACTAATCTGACAGGTATTCTTAAAAGAAGAGGTAATCTGGACCCACAGAAAGACATCAGGTACGTGTGAGCACATAGGAGAGATCATGTGAGGACACAGTGAGAAGACAGGCATCTGCAAACCCAGGAGAAAGGCCCCAGAAGGAACCAAACCCGCCAATACCTTGATCTTGGACTTCAAGCCTCCAGAACTGTGAGGAAAACAATTTCTGTTATCTAGGTTACCCAGTCTTTGGTATTTTGTTATGGCAGCCCTAACAAACTAACACAAAAGACATATTTAAGAGGGACTGATTCCATGGCATTACAAAATATCTCACAAAACTAAAGTTGTTGAAAGTAAAGATGTATTTATTACAGTGGGAAAATTTTAGAAAATGCATTGCAATTACTAGGGTAAAATTATTTAAATTTAAATAGAAGAGATTTTTAATAATTTATTGTGATTCAACTTCCCAAATATATAAACGCTATCACTGTAATTTTGTGTTTTATGTGGGGAAGACACAAATATCTTGAGCTAAACAACTTAGATTCAAGTGTTAGGTCATTCAGTTGCTTGGATTACCAACATGTGTATGTCTTCTCAAATTACAAAAATAAAAATATTTATTTAAAGATTTATTTATTTATTTGAGAGAGAGAGAGAGAAGAAAGAGAGAGTGAGTGGGGGCAGGGGTGGGGAAGAGCAGAGCATGAGGGACAAGCAGACACCTCCCTGAGCGCAGAGCCTGACACACAAGGCTTAATCTCATGACCCAGAGATCATGACCTGAGCCAAAATCAAGAGTTGGACACTCAACCAATTGAGCCACCCAAGTGCCCCAAGGGGGAAAAAAAAAATTAAACACAACATTCTCTTGTAATAATTCTGGCAATTCTTTGAGGGTTTTTTGTTTTGTTTTGTTTTGTTTTTATCCCACCTCCCAAACAAAATCAAGTGACTTTCTGGAAATTCATGGCTGAATCATTTCCTTTCTCTCAAAGACAATAATCATACCAACCCCTGAAAGAACTGCTACAAATATTAATCAAGATTATATATTGGAAAGCAGTTTTAATTTGAAGTGAGTTATGTAAGTGTTAATAGTTATTTACATTTTGTTTGATCATTGTGTTTATTTCAAATCTTCCAAGAACCAGCAAGGGTCATCTATTTGACTCTATTCACTCTAGAAAGGTACTTACTAATCTTCACAAGTAGTTGTTATATACTTCAAATATATTCTTCTTTAAAGATTTCCAACACAAGACAGCATATCTACCCTTTATTAACACATTCCACTGCTTAAACCTATCTTACTCTCAGAAAACACTCAATGAACTGAATCTAAGTCACTTCTGTTATAATGTGGGCAGGATGCTTTTTACTCACCTCAGTAAAATTAGATAAGTGAATTAGAATTTGCTTGCTCATATGCTGTACATGTCTGCCCACAGGTAGATTTTTGTAATGCCATATGCACAAATATAAATAGATGTACACAGTGCTTGAATTTATGGATTTATCTGGTTGTTCCTTAGATATATTGGCCCTAAGTTGAATTACAAAGAATAGAACTAAGCAATTGGAAGATTATCATCAGTCAGCTCTGTGATCACTCAAAAATGCTGGTTCCTGTCATTGCCTAAAGGGATGTAACAAGTCTAAGAGATTGGGTCGAATGGGATTGACAGAAAGCTAAGTAATTTTTTTAAAGAATCACTGCATTAGGAGTAGAAACCTCTAAAGAAAAAAGTATTTCTCTGAGTTTCCATTTAATATATGAATCCTTTGAGCTTTCAGAAGTAATGCATATTTTTGTAAAGCTATGTAAACAGTATGTACATAAATGAAAATGAATTATAACATCTCATGAGGTGATAAGAAATTAATTTTTATTTATGTTCTTATTCTGTCTCAGCAGTAAGAGAAGTTAATTGTCGGTTTACTTACTCTAACACACTTTCATGGGCTAAATCACAACTCCATTATCATCTGTGCTTAGATCTGCAATGGGGAAGCTTTCCCCATCCCATTTAATTTATATCCCATATCGTTATACACGCCAAGCACATTTCTCATCTGAGTTCCTTTGGTTGAGTTGGTTTTTCAAAGCAAAAGTGAAAAGTGGCTATCAGAGGAACATTTGGATAAAGGCAACTGAGGAAAATTTGACAAGCCTGGAAGGTAAAACTTAAGTATCTTGACCCTTGAATTTATTGAGTCCAAGTATAGAATGTGAGAGCTGAACTGTGCCCATCAAGCCCGGCACGAAGAGATAAAGTGGTCCCAGGAGTCTGTCCCCTAAGAAAGGAACAGTTATGCACCATAGACCACACAACACAGCAGCAACTGGGGTTTATAAGAAAGGGAGACACCAGGCAGCCCATCTCATTTTATTTTAGTTTCAGACCCTAGGATATACTCCCCAGCTAAATGGCTTTTCTGTGTAATGAAGCTTCTGAAAATTAGCATTTTTTATTTTTCTTTCCTACCTAATAAACACAGCAGAGTTAAAAAGGATAAGCAACTTCACCTTACCTATGGTAACGTGGAAATAACAGCAAGTAACTCACTGAAAGATATGAAATAACACCCATCATGAGGCTAGAAACGGGGCAGAGTACTACTGACTACTGTTTAGCCAACTCTGTGATTCTCATCTCAATTTTACATGTTTCTACGAACTGCTAACCAAAGCAGCATATTATAAAATGGAATGCCTTATATCTTCGCTGTCTAACATAAGATCCAGGGTGGAAAAATGTGTCCGATGTACTGGGAAACACTTATTGTAGCTTTCTCTGAAATTCTCATTCTTACTCCTGTTTAAATGATCCTGTAGTACTTCCTGACCAAACTCAAGGAACCTGTGAAAGTACACTTGCCACTTCTAAAGGTGCAGTTTACAGGTGACCCAGACACGGGGATGAGTTAAGTGACTTGTCTAAGGCCACAGAGGCCACAGAGGCCACAGGATTGAGTTTCTGGGATCTGACCTCAGATCCATCTGGCTTCAAGCCTGTGCTCTTTCATGATGTCATTTACTCAGCAGAACATGCAATATTCAATATGCCTTGTAATGCATGCTACAGAACCTAGTGAGACGTACAGATGCTGAATCCTTTTGGAGTATTTTCATATTTAATTTTGGCAGAAGTTTGACTAGATTTAATCACACATTTTATCTAACCTACTTAACAAGGATTTGAAGCCTAATGTTATAATTTCATCTAAGAACATTTTTGACATTTTACCTATTTGTTTAAAGTATTTTTAAAAAACATAAAATACTTACACTCCCAGATCAAGAACATGTGCTCTTTCACAAAGTCTTAGTTTTCAAAGGTAAATACGACTGTCTGATTCGTTAATGAAATTTTGTCTTGGTGATTATGTTAAAAACATAGCAAGATTTTTAACTTGAAGAAGCATGTTCCCTTGTGCCACGACAGTCAGATCCATATATTATTTATGAGTTTATAAAGTGCTAATGAATAAATCCAGAAAGGCCGAGTTGTTGATGCCATTATTATTTGCAGGCTATTATTTAATGTTCTGTGGCAGCTTAATAAACTCTGTACTCTCCAGCTCCCAACAGTCTATTCAATTGGGATACCAGGAAATAAAGAGTGGGAGTCGTAAGGAGCATTCCAGCATGAGAGTGTCCCTTCCAGTGTCCACTGCATTCCTGGGCACTCTTTGGTAGTTTAAGGTTTTACTGTTCCTGACTGTTTTATGCCTTACAGTCTCTGGACTTCTTGAGGGGGGGCTCCTTACCATTGTGCTTAATGCAATATATGAATTTCACATAGTATAAAAATGTCTCAAAGCTCAATAACACCTCTGTAATTACTGATACAGGGATTTTCTCCTAAGTATTGTCTTAGAACCTCTTTTTCTTTCTTCTTCATTAAATACCTGCCTACCAGTCATTTAGGGCAACAAGAGAACGATTTATGGTAAATCTGAAGAGCCACAGGAGGTGAGAATCCTATGTGAAGTCCTGTCTTCTCCACCTCAAGTTCTAGATCTTTACTACTGATAATGGGCATTAATCGTATAGCAGCATCTCTGAATCTGCTCACCTGGTACACATCTCCAGGCCTGAAGTACAGATTGCCTGGATTCTTGTCCCAGTTCTACTGTTGACCAACTCAGTAATATCTCTCCACAAACACTTAATCTTGTTATGGTTTAGATTTCCCACTAGTGAAAGAGAGATACTAGTATCTGGCCTGGTAGTCTCCTAGCCAGGTCAACAAATGTGAAAATGCTCTGAAAATGGTGATAAATTATTGAGATACTTGTGCTTGGTAAATATTTAGAGCTTAGTTGGTGGAAAATTAGCTTTTGTTTCCACATGTGATAAGTCTGGATATAATACAGGATAGAGAAAAACATTTCAACATGACACTAAAACGACTAGTTTTTCATATTTTACCTACAGTCTGTTACGGCTTATATTTTATACAAGAGTTGAAAATCTTTGACTTTTAAATTCTAAACCAGGAACATAATCCATTATATGTCTTATTTGTAATCAAGTAAGTGGAAAGCAGATATACCTCTATGCCTCATTCTAACTCTACGCACTGAACTATTCCATCTATAAGAAATCACAAATTCTAGTGTGTATGCATAATAAAATGTACAAAATAATCTAGGTATAAGAGAATGGGGAATAATGGGGATTGTAGCTAAGTGGAAAGCTCATGCTAAAGGTGGCGGAGCTATTTAATTCTTACTGAAGTTAATAGTCAGGAGAACAGGCAAAGGATCACCAGATCAGTGGCTTTTTCCACAGAGGCTAGACATTTATAGTTTTATATCACATTTCCTAGACTTCAAACATTGATAACTAATAAAAACATTATTAAATACCACGTGGACTAAACAGAACTTTATTTGAATATACTTGTAACTTTATTTTTTTTTTAAGATTTTATTTATTTGAGAGAGTGAGTGAGAGAGAGAGAGCACAGGACCAGGGGGAGAGGGAAGGGCAGAGGGAGAAGCAGGCTCCCCGCTGAGCAGAGAGCCCAACTCGGGGCTCGATCCCAGGACCCTGGATTATGACCTGAGCCAAAGGCAGATGCTTAACCGACTGAACCACCCAGGCGTCCCCGAATATACCTGTAATTTTAGAGGCAAAACACAAATTCCTAGAAAAACACAAACTACTCAAACTGATACACACACACACAAATGGAAAATCTGGAAAATGGAGAAGAAACGGGAAGGTGGAAATGAAAAATGGAAAGTCTTATTTAAATATATTTAATTTTTCATTTAAAACTTCTTGAATAAAGAAAATTCTAGGCACAAATGGCAAGTTCCGAAGCCTGCACAATCAAGCACTTAAACCTAGCAACAACCTATTACAAGGAAAACAACAGGCCAATCTCTTTCATGGACCCAATGGGAAAATTCTAAATCAAAGGTTAGCAAATATTAGCAGAGATCTAGCAACAAATAAAAAAGATTATACATATCATCATCACGTTTGGCTTACGTCAGGAACGCAAGGCTATTTTAACTCTAGAAAATGAAGCAGTGTGATTTTATATATTAAGAGAATAAAGAAGAAACTAATATGATCATTTCAAGTGATCCTGAAAAAAATGTTTGCTAAAATTCAGCACCCAGTAATGATGAAGCCTTTTAGAACATTAGGAATAAAAATCATCTACAACAAACCTATAAGAGATATCATACTTTATGATGATTTACTAGAAGCCTCACCTATGAGACCTAAAATGAGAAACAGATCAACAATACTCTCATTGTACTAGAGTATACAGCACAATAAGGCAAGAAAGACTGATTAAATGAACAATGATTAGAAAGGGAGAAGCAAAACAGTAATTACAAACAACCTGTATACGTACATCTGAGTAACGCGACAGAGGGGAGGGGGGTGGCGGGATGGGTTAGCCTGGTGATGGGTATTAAAGAGGGCAAGTTCTGCGTGGAGCACTGGGTGTTATGCACAAACAATGAATCAGGGAACACTGCATCAAAAACTAATGATGTAATGTATGGCGATTAACATAACAATAAAAAATTTAAAGAGAAAAAAACTATTCAAATTATAAGTAAATTTAGCATGATCTCTGGATACAAAGCCAAGGAACAAAAATCAAGGAGTATTTCTCCCTATAAGCAAAGACAAACAGAAAATGAAATTTTGAAAAGATACCATTTCCAGCAACAGCACAAATAACGAAAAATATCAAATAAAGGAATAAATCTCATAAAACGTCTAAGACCCACTATCCTGGAAACCATAAAACATTGTTGGGAGAAAATAGAGGCCTCAATAAATCAAAGGCTATTCCATATTCATGAACTGAAAAACTTCACATAATAAAGATATTAGTTCACCACAAATTAATCCATATCGTCAATAAACCCCAATTAAGATCATAGCAGGATGGAGGGGCAGACAAGCTGATTCTAAAATCTACATGGAAATGTGAATAAACAAAAATAGCCAAGTTAATCTTTTAAAAGGAGAAAACAAATGTGACGGGTTTACATTAACTAAGATATAGTTTCCTTCAGCTTGACTGAACTTTGGCTATAGGCCCCTTCTTCTTCTTAGAGCACTTACTTTAGGGAACTTGCAATTGTAAATTTTTCTCTGTTCCTTTGAGATGTAAATCTTCTACAACCCAAGAATGTCTTTCTCAAGGACCTGAAAGCCATCCCTTTGAAATGAAATTATCAAGAAAGATAGTGCCCCTGTGCCCCAAACTCTGAGAGGGTAGGAGCCTAACTCTGATAAGGGACAATTAGCAAACAGAGATGGCATAATCACATTGTCTATCCAACCTCACAAAGGTCCTCCAATACTTTTATGCCAGCTCGTTCCAACACTTACAAACTCGTCTGCATTTTGTTCAGGGGAACTGAGTTCAAACTCTTCCCTATTACAATAGTCTTGATCCCTAATTGAAATGGTCTTGAATAAATTCCTCCTTGCCCATTTTACCAACTGGTTCAATTTTTCTTGTACAATACTACCAGATGTCAAAATTTATCATAAAGCCATAGTAATTAAACCAATATGGTATTGGCATAACTACAGGGAAATGTACAAATGAAACTTGATTGGAGTCCATAAAGTGGCCCATATATGTATAAACATTTTATTAAAAGTGACAATGCAGAACATTAAGAATGGTCTTTGCAATAAATCATGTTATTTTAGTTTGCTCTAATTGGGGAAAAAAATGGACATTCATTCCTTCCTCACACCAGAAATACTAGATGGATTGTAATATGAAAGGTAAAGCAATTAAGTCCCTATATGACAATCCAGGAGAATATATTTTGGGTCACAGAGTAGAAAATTTTATGTTTAAACTCAGAACAAAAATACACTAACCATAACAGAAAATACTTAAGTAGAGTATATTGAACTTAAAACTTCTGTTTATTAAAAAAGATATCATTAAAAAGTAAAAGGGCGAGGCACCTAGTAAAAGCAAAAAAAAAAAAAAAAAAAAAGAAAGAAATTGTAACCTAGATATCAACAAAGGATTAAAATCCTGAATACATATGTAAAATAACTACAAGTCACTAAGAGAAATACAAATAATCCAACAAACAGGCATTTCAAAAAAATTAGATATTTCAAATAGCTAATGAAACAACTGTCATTGTGTTTTTAATCTCATAAGTCATCACTACATGCAAATGTTCACAAGAAATGCCATTATAAAACCACCATCAAGGCTCACATTAACAATCTGACAATATCAAGTACTGATGAGGATGTGAAATAATTTGTACCTTTATCCACTACTGATGTGAGTATGAATTTATGCATCAACTTTGGAAAATTCTTTTGTAATGCCCATAAAGCTAAATATGCATATACCCAGTAATCCAGCAATTGCAATCTTAGGTATATACTCAATACAAAAGCATACATATATTCATGAAAATACATGTACAATTATGTTCACAGCAGTGTTATTCATAATGATCCCAAACTGGAACCAGCCCAGATTTTCTGAACAGTAGAATATATAATTAAATTGTATATTCACAAGAAGGAATACTATCCAGCCATGAAAATTAATGAACAAACGTGATATGCATCATGGATGCAACTCACAAACACATCATTGAGTGAAAAAAGGCAGTTACAAAACTATATATTATGCAATTGCATTTACATTAGGTTAAAAATAAAACTATTCTGAGGCATTATAAATCAGGGTAAAGGTTAACTTTGAGGAAGTGTGAAAAGTTTATGACTATGATAGGGTTTGAGAGGACTGTCTCAATTGTTGGCAACATATTATCTTTTTATTTGATGTGGAACTACAGGTATGTTACACCTTTGTGATGTCTTGACCTAAAATTATGATTTGTGTACTTTTCTGGGTGCTCTGATCAAAAAAAAGTTTTTAAGTGTGCCATAATATGAAGTTTAGGGGTTTTTCTAGAGCCCATAAAGGCCAGAATTCTCTTTAGACCATATTAGAATTATATTCATAAAGAATGTCATCATTTCAATATATTCATATATATACACTTATATTCATAAAAATATTATTATTCTATTATACATGCATATATTTCCCCTGTACTAATTTTCTCAAAGTCACATAGTAATTTTCTTCTGTGAAATTGAGAGATTAGGAGAAATCACATAGATCTGGATACCAGTCCCAGCTCTGCCACTTGAAAGCTGCATGAACTTGGATTTAACTCCATTATGCATTGACTTTTTCATTTGTGAAATGAAATAATAGGGAGAGTATTACATACAAAGTACATAAAATTTTTGGAAAATGATGAGCACACAAAAGTGTTAATAATTATAATTATCGCTTCATTGGCAACAATTGTTGACACTTGGCTTAGTGAAATTATTTCCATTAGATTTAAAAATTTTTTAAATACGCTTTTTATTCACCAAGTATAGAATTAGGAACTAGAGGGAAACATCAAAAATATTTTCATCCATATTCTTCTTCATAAATAATCTCTTTCTCAGTTCTACAGGCTTTAACATTCCCTAGACTTTTTCCCTCCCCAAATTATCCCAAAGTTATATACCATAAGTACTTTTAATTGCATTCCCCATTTTCAAGCCATGATTAGAGAAGAGGACATTAGAGCCTTTCTGAACAGCTACCTTTTAGCAGACTATTTTCGTTCCAAACAACAGAGACATAATTATGATATGAAGTGACTCAAAAAGGGAATGGTCATGTAGAAATAACAGCCTTATGGAGAAAAAAATTGAACTGAGTTTTCTACATAAAGTAGTTTTCAAAGCAGATGACAAACATGACTATTCTGAGTAACAGGAATAGCATATACAAAGACAGTGACATGGTATCAGAAATGGCTTACTGAAATAGAATATAGGTTAGGGGATATGTGGGAGCTAAGAGAAGACATGTATTGAGAGACAGGTAGGGGTCAGGCAATAAAAATCTTTGCAGGCCTAAGTGGTCAGACTCTGTAGAGAATGGAAAGCAAATAAGGATTTTAAGCAGAGGAGAAACTGTAATAAACGGCTTTTGAGAGCTCACACCGACTTTAATGCAGAAATTGGATTAAAGAGAGGTAAAAGTTCAGGCAAGGACTTTACCTAGGGTAAATAGGGACAGGAACAAAGATGAAACAATGAATATGAGAGACAATGAACAAAGTCTGTGCCTGATGACATGCAGAGGGCTCACAGGGAAAGGAAAGGGAAGAGTCGGGAATGATTCCAGGTTTCCAGGACAGGTGTCACGGTGAACGGCTGTGTAGTAACACAAATGGAGAAGTCAGCAAAAGAAGCGAGTTTAGAAGGAAGTAGGGCACAAGGAGTTAAGTTTCACCTTTGGACTTCAAGTTCGATATATCCAGAAGAAAGTGGGATAGAAGAAATTGGGCTCAGGAAAGAAATCTGGGCAGAAGCTATCCAGGCTTATCAGCTTCAGCTTATTTTTGATACAATCTTCTGAAGAAACAGAGAGAAAAGCCTTCCTCTTTCTACAAGACAATATATGTCCCTTATCTCTGCATAGGTTTTTCTTGAAATTAAAGAATCCCTGCTTCTGTAAACATTCTTTACATGCCACCATCCTGTTAAAATCTGGCTAAAATGCTAAAATACAAAGGGTATTGAAACCAACAGAGAATCTAATTATTAGTCCTTATAATCTAGACACTACATCACGTCCAGGATTGCCTTAATTTGCTAAGAATCGATATCATTCGCTTTCATTTACTATTAATCATATACACATATATATCCATTCATTAAAGAAAATGTAAATGTAAATATATATACATATATACACATTTGTGGACAGCTATATACATGTATTTACATTTACATGTATGGAGGGGAAATCAGACCTTCCTCATCAAAAACTTAATTGATTTAAAGATATTACTTTTTAAAAGCAGCAAAATTTCGAATAAACATACCCTTCCTGAGTTAAAACATGAAAGACAAGTATATGACATTTGAATGTGACATTCTAACTTTACATGACAATCTTATAAATCTAAAGTCATGTGGGAGAGGGAATCATCCATTAACCCCTCCTATTCAGGCAAAATGTACACAGTGTCCCAGCTAAATTCTCAAATGGCTTCTTTCCCCCATATTTTCTGACACTGTAGGGTGAATAAAGGAATCCAAACATTTTCAGTCCAATTCTCTGGCACATAAATCAGGTACCAGGAAAGAATATATTGAAACACAAACATTCTCCACCAGCCCATAGAGGGATAAGAAGGCTCACCTTACCCATAGACATGCCATGGAAGGCTTTGCAAAATATTTTAGGAAAATCAAAATACTTTGTATGCATGCCACTCCATCAGATCATTGAACTTAATAAATCCACCAAAGAATCTGTCTTAATAATGCCACATAATATTTGTATGAGCTATTTTAATGTCATCTGATATAAAGTTAGCTTTCATGTCTCGATTTTAGTGAATTTATGTTAGTTCTTAGAGACCTTTCTTATCTTCAAAAATCATCATTTTATTCAATAAAAAAGTTTATTAACTTCATCAGATGAGTGAGAAACTGAACATGCATATATTTAATATTCTGTTCTAAAATTGTTTTTTCCAGGTTATTCTTCTTCAGAAGAGGATGCTTGTCTATATACATTCTTTTGATAATACCTTTATTTCTCCACAATAGTAGACACTAAGTTTAAGATTAAGGTCATTTCCCTGCAATTGCACTACCGGGTATTTACAACAAAGGCACAGATGTAGTGAAAAGAAGGGCCATATGCACCCCAATGTTCATAGCAGCAATGTCCACAATAGCCAAACGGTGGAAAGAGCCGAGATGCCCTTCGACAGATGAATGGATAAAGAAGATGTGGTCCATAAATACAGTGGAATATTACTCAGCCATCAGAAAGGATGAATACCCAACTTTTGCATCAACATGGATGGGACTGGAGGAGATTATGCTAAGTGAAACAAGTGAAGCAGAGAAAGTCAATTATCATATGGTTTCACCTATTTGTGGAACATAAGGAACAGCATGGAGGACATTAGGGGAAGGAAGGGAAAAATGAGGGGGGGGATTCAGAAGGGGAGATGAACCATGAAAGACTATGGACTCTGAGAAATAAACTGAGGGTTCTAGAGGGGAGGGGGGTGGGAGGATGGGTTAGCCTGGTGATGGGTATTAAGGAGGGCACGTACTGCATGGAGCACTGGGTGTTATATGCAAACAATGAATCGTGGATCGCCACATCAAAAACTAATGATGTAATGTATGGTGATTAACATAACAATTAAAAATTTAAAGGAAAAAAAACTAATGATGTATTGTGTGGGGACTAACATAACATAAGAAAAGAAAAGAAAAAAATAAACGGTAATTAGGTTGTTATTAGTAAAAAAAAAAAATAAAAAAGATTAAGGTCATTTAGCAAAATAGTCCAAATGCCTTTTATATGCCAGAAATCTCCTGGGTCCAGGCCTTAGACAACTTTAATACATCTAGTTGGGCTCTCAAGTGTTCAAGTGTGTAAAAGAACAAATCTACAAATGGAACTTCAATAGCTCTGCCTTTTCTCCGGAAGGTGTTTTCATTAGAACAACCTCTAAAACTAGATGCCTGTTTCTGGTTCTTTTTTATTAGAAACAACTATCTCCCTAGAACCATAGGTGTTCTTTATGTTTCATTTATAGTCGTTCTTCAGTTTTTCAAATACAAAAGGCCCCATAGGACCCGCGCACCTTCCAAACACCTCCCTTACTTTGTTTGAGTTTCTACTTAAATGCCACCTTCTCAAGGAAGCATCCCCTGACCACTCCAGGTAAAAGTGCTCCCCTCCCCAGTCTTTTCTTTATAGTTCTTATCACCTTTCTCATAGTATAAAACTTGCTTACTTATTATGATGTGTGCTTAGAATGTAAGCTTCAGAGAGAAATCATGTATGCTTTGCCTATGCTTAACCTCAAAGCTTAGACTTGGCTGGCACCGAGAAGGCATACAAGACATATCTGTTGAATGAATAAATGCTGTGCTTCTGTACAGAACACCTCCCTACCCTTTACTATTGCCTAATTAACCTCCACTTTCCTGGCCTTCTGAGCAAGATAGGTCATCCAGCAATGTCTATTTTTGTCCCACTGAATTCATCATGGCCATAATTGTACTTTTCATTGCACTTGATAGGTGCAGGTCCAGAAGGGCAGGTGCCATGACTGTTGCCCCTGCTTCTCCTTGCCGTTGTAGTCCCAGCTGTCATCCAGGCAGAGAGCTGCTGCTCAGTACACTTTTGTTGATTGAATTTTGGTAGAGTTGAGCATCATACACCACTTCTAATTCTTGTGCGGTAAGAATTAGAATTGGTAATTTGGGTGAGCCCCTTCTATCTGCCAAGTCTCCTCTAACACCACTCTTCTGAACCTCAAAGCTGTAGCCAAGTTTGCCCTTTTCAGTTCCCTAAGGATGCCTTGCTCACTTGATCTACTATTTCCCCTTCCTGGAAACTACCCACCCCCACCCATCTCCTTTACATGCCCTTTATACAGTTCCCTTCAACATATCCTTTAGACCCTAGCTTAAACACTTTCCTAGGGAATCATCCTTTGCCCTCAAATTACAGTTGATGTCTTATTAGTGTATTGTCACAAAACCTTGTTTCTTTCCTTCGTAGAAATAAGTTCTGTCCATTCTTAAATATTTGCTCATTTTCATTAATATTTGATTAAGATCTATTTCCTCTGCTAGACTGCAAGAACCAAGAGAGCAGTCACCATGCCTACCATGCCTACCATGGTGACCACGGATGAAAGGAATTAGCATTTGATTTCAAAGAGGGAGCCTGAGAAATGGCTACCATTGTTTCTAGTTTCCAAGGAAGGCAGCAGGCTCACAGATTACTCACTGCTGACCCAGGAAAGTAATGACAAATTCTCTTTTTGTTCACTGTTTTACCTCTGTTACCCAGCACAATCCCTGGGACATAATAAGAACATAGCAAGTATTCACTGAAAAAATGAAAAACAGAATACAGATTCTCAGAAAGAGACAGGATATTGTCCTCCAGGACTGAATACTCTATATAAATTACTAATCTCAGTTATTTAGCCAAGGTATTTCTCAATAAAATCAGTTAACTGGCATCATTGCTTACAAATCAGACTCTCTGTGCATTGACATCCTAGAAACCGTTAAAGTTAAGGACAAGTTTATGACCTGTGGTGACACTGCTGAGGGACAAGTTGAACCTCTGAGAGAGAATCAAATTAATTTACAACAGACTGTACTTTTCAGAATACTATCCGTCATAAGCCATGTTATCTTTTAGAATCCCTAAGCATATGTTCTGACCTAACTTTGTTTTTCTTCAAACCTTTTAACAGAAAGGTTTCTAAAAGTCTTTTTTAAAAGTCAGAGAAAAATGGGATGCCTGGGTGGCTTAGTCAGTTAAGCATCTGCCTTCAGCTCAGGTCATGATCCCAGCCCCGCATCAGGCTCCCTGCTCAGCGGGGAGCCTGCTTCTCCCTCTCCCTCTGTCTGCCACTTCTCCTGCTTGTGTTCACTCTCTCTCTCTCTCTCTCTGTCAAATAAACCAATAAAATCTTTAAAAGAAAGTTAGAGAAAATCTAACTTATAATAAAGTTCATAGAATTAAGTCAATACACGTAAAAATATTCTATGAGGAATATTTTCAGAGTTTTAACTCCAGATGATAAGAACACATCCCTCTCTTACTGTACTAAATCAAGGACTTCCCTTTCTAGTTTGCCCCATCTTCATCTCTTGACTAAAGACCACTGGGTATCCATGTGGGGGCTCTGGATGGTGCCTCAGCACAATGGAGCAAAACAGATTAAGGCACTGTGATGGCGGAAAACGGAGTGGGATAAATATTCAAGACTAACAAGTCGAGGGGAATAAGCTATGGCTGACCAGACCTAGCTCCAACAAAAGCCCTCGAGGATCCTTCTCAGATCCCTGCCAGTTTTGTATTTGTTTTGTTTTTGTTTCAGTTTTGTCCCTTGTGTGGAGTCCATATACTTGTTTTTCTTTCCTAAAATTCTTCCTATTGTAACGGAATTCCTCTGGGACCAGTATCAGACATAGTAATAGTTCGTGGTTTCTGAAGCACACACGGAATTCTTATTACATGCAGAGAATACTTGTGTTGCTGTTAAAGTGACTCCTCTAATGTATTTGTTTATCTCTCTTTTTATCCTTTATTATTTCTCTTCTCCTCCTTCTCTGCCAACTTCTCTTTCTCTTCCCCTTCCTTTTAAAAATCTAACTAGGTTAAGATCAGATCATATCATTTGCAAAGAACCTAAGAAAGAATCACCAAAATGTCAAAGTCAGATGAGAGCCCAGCATTCCAGAGCAATTTGAAACCAACGGTCAAATAAGGCATAGAATTCAAGCATGGATTCCTCTAAGACAGAAAAAAGTCACGGGATGAGAAGAAAGAAATGTTCAAGCCAGGGTGTTCTCCCCCCAAAATTCCTTCTAAACCTGCCCTTTTAGACACTAGTCTAGATTATCTAAAAGTCAGGTTACAGTAAGGAGGTATGTAGAGGGAAATGAGGGTATCAAAGGGGAAAAGTGGGTTGCGGGGAAAAGAGAAAGCTAGGAGGTAGTAGTCAACGCTAATTAATAGTGAGGCAATCATGGACAAATGCAGATGGAGTCCGTATGATTTAGGAGAAGCCAATACACACACAGCTATCTTAGCAGATATCTCTGAGCCAATGAAATAAAGATAGAAAATAAGGCAAAAATGAAAGCAAGTAGGATAATAAATATAGAAAAGCTTAGGGCCACAACTCTTAATTTATCCTAAGTAAGCTCTAACCCAGTCATGATCTATGAGTACTATAGACCGTTTTTCAAGGTGGCTTAGCCCCACAGACATCACCCCAGAATGATTACATTCTAAAGCTAGTTGTATTAGGTCTGGTAATACCAAAGTGGATGTTTCTCAGTTATCATGTTAACTAGAAATAGTCTATGACTTAGAAAAATGTCGGCCTTGATTTTTTTTTAACCAGTCACCCTCCCAACTTTTCTGCCCCCTAGACTTCTTTTCCCTTTTCTGAAAATTTCTGAGGAATGCTGAGTATTAGATTTTTTACCCATCTATAATTAGCTACAACACTATTTTATGAGAACTACAGAAACCTTTCAAATGGTCATAGCAGTGGTCTATCAATACAGTCCTTTAACTGGTCACAAGTATATATGTGTACAATGCATCTGATCATATATGTGATGATATATTATAATAACAGGTGCCAAAAGCCTTTTTATATCTGTAATCCCTGTAATTTCATTGAATCATAAGCAATTAACATGGGTGACTAATATAGGTTAAGTGCTCGGTTGTAGCAGTTCAAGAATTTTCTTTTTGTCATTTAATGGTAGAGAAGAAGATACCATTGTTAAAGACTGGAAGTTTAAAGCAGTAACCTGAGGAAATGACATTTTACTGAGATAAAAAAACAATTCACACAAGGATAGAGGGAAACAGAGATAAGGTTTTAAGAAACTGTGTTATAGGTTAGGTAAGAGTAACTATGTTTAGAACAACCTTGTGCTGATAAAGCTATTTAAACCCACATTGATTGGATCCTTAGACATGTCAGACTATTGGCCCCTAACAATCACAAAGAAAAGGTAGGCATTTTATGGGTAAAGTGAATGCCTCAAGTATAACCTGTAGTTGTGTGTGTGTGTGTGTGTGTGTGTGTGTGTGTGTGTGTATCACATTCAGAACAATAAATTGTATTTTTCCTAAATGTTGATGTTTTGGTGTATGTACATATGTTTTGTTGAAAATGTTTTCAATATTTTTACAGTAAAATGTTGTTCCCAATTAGGAAGAAAAGATAAAAATACGAAAATACCCACCTTACTCTTTGTTAATAGGTGCTGGTTATGTTTCCAAGGATATAATTACTATGACTCAGGTTGAATGAGGGTTTGAAACACTGAGTATCTTCTCCAACAAAATTTATATATCCTGCTATGTTCTCATCAAGAATATAACTGAAGTTGTCCAGGAAAAAAATATGAAGGTGTTTGATTTCTCACAATTTGACTGAATGTGATCCCTTCTGAGTTTTATTTTTCTTTTTACCTTTGTCCTCTCTTTAACTGTAGGTTTTAAGAAGATATAAACAATATTCCTCTGACCAGTTCTCTAATACATGTTATTCAACTATAATTAAAAAAAAAACCGATCTGCATTCATATATTTCCCCAAAGGCCAGGAAGCTAGTGTGAACAAACAGTGGATAGTTAGTGAAAGGGAAATGTGCACAAATGGGACATAATTTGACTTAGTTTAAATAAATATATGCATTGTAAATATTTGCAATATACAAATTACATTATACATTTTCTAATTTTTTTCTGAATTACAATTAATTATTTTGAATGACACAGTGTATTAAAGAAAATAATCTGACCTTCAGTTGTTCTTCCAAGGCAGCAGTTGCATGGTCTCCACTAGATTCATCGACCACCACCACCATGTGAGTGAGAGAATTGACCCTGACTTGTTCCTGTTCTAAGTCTTCTTGAAGCACCTGAAAGATTAAAAAAAAATTAAATTAAAAGCAATTAAAATAATAGTCTCCTGAACTGAATGCCAAAAAATCATTTCTTTCCAAATATGTGGGATTTAATTTCTGTCATGTTTTGGGTAATGCAATTTTTTTATTAAACTAGAACAATTCCAAGCAAATTTTCTGCTATGGTTCTCAGCAAACTTAGCACATTTCTGCTGTTAGCTGAACTTCCTTGGAAGTACAGAGACGGAGCATCTGTTGAGAAAATTATGGTAGAATGTGCCACACCTTACACCACCTCCTCTCACCTTTGCAAGGATTTTTCTCCTATAATAACCTGCTGTCTCGGGCATCTTCAGCATCTTCTTCTCCACTGAAGCTCACCATGATCAACTGTAACAAGACAAACTCTCTTGACCCAATGAACCCTTCCTGCTACTGCTTTATTATTTGTTCCTCTTCACTGAAAAATATTGTTTTCTACCCTTACTCTTGCCATTTCCTTACCCTACTATTTTCCTTGCCAACTACCCCTTTGAAACATCTCTTGTAAAGGTTGCCATCAACCTCCAGGTCCCCACATCCATTCTTCATTCATTCTCTTCTCTTGAGTTTCACATACCACCCTTTCCTGATGATGCCCCCCACCTTGCTAAGCACTGCATTTGAACTCCTTTGCTGGTTCCTTCTCCTCTGCTCAACTACAAATCAGATGTCATTCCTCTGTATAAAAGCCAGTGGAGTCACATCACAATAAGAAGGAAAATACAAAATTTAAAAAACGAAAATACAAATTCTTTCCCAGAAATCCTTATACCATCTAGTACCTGCCTACCTCTCAAATCTAATTGCATACAATTCTTGCCTTCTGATACTATGTTTCGGCCATACTTGTTTTCTCTCCCACAATCTGTCCAGCTGTTTGCTTTGCCTGAAGTCTTTTTCCTCCATATCTCTAAATAATGTCTCTTCCATATTGTTCAAAACTCATTTTAAGTGTCAGTTACCCAGAAGGGCTTTTTCATGAAGATGCTGTCTAAATTTCCTTCTCAATTACTTTCAATCTCTATAATTTTTTTAAGATAATATTTTCACTACTCAATATTTTCTTATATATTGGTTTAGTCATGTACTGTTTGTATAACTTACTGGAATATAAGGTCAACTAGAACAGAGATGTCCCTTGTCCTCACTACATATTCCAAGCGACTGAAGATCAATAAACTGTTGCTAAATGAATGGTGCCAGGTGGAGGGGTAAGGGCAAATGTACAGATGAGTTTGGATAAAGATTACAATCTAATAGGAGGGATTTGCTTTTTTAAAAACTGTAATTATAACTACACTTACATCACATACAACCATAAAACAGTAGTCCAATCTTTTAAAAATCATAGTATACAACTTTCTAGCAAAGATAAACAGGGTAAAAAGAGTGATAGATAGAGAAGGAGTAACAGAGAAGGATGCTCTAGAACTGAGACATCTTGCCTGGGAGCTCCAATTCCCCCAAGACCTTATCACACTACCCTCATTGTGATTAGAAAATCCCTATATGGGTATGCAAAATGTCTAATCAGCTATTTTGCTCCCTGGAACGCTGTATTATATAATATAGGAATGGAGAAGTAGGTTTGGGACAAGGTCTGTTAATTTCTGGAAAATCTGCAGTCCTTGCCTGTGAAACAATGATGTTTGGTACCTATCAGACCAGCTTTTAGTTATGCAAGCCCTGTGGTAGATGTAAGCGAACTTATTTGGGATTGGTCACAGATTTTTTTTATCCCAGGACTTTTATTTTTTGAGTCTCAATATTTTAGAGCACTATAAAATCACTTACTTTTAGTTCCTCTCTCTAGATTTTCATGCCCTATTTTCAAGTGAAGCAATTTAGAATAAAATGACTATGCATTTATTTTGTGTGGGGGGTCTATACTGCCTATCATGGCTTTGACATTCCAGAGCGTACACTGGGTAATAAAACTCTTTCTGCCATGAGGCCGAAAATGGAAACATTAACATTCAGAGTTGTCCTTGAAAGTCATGTTGAGTCTGTGTTTTCTGAGTTATATAAGGCAGGACTGGGAGCATTTCAAATGTGTCAGCCAGAAATGGTAAAATAATTAAAATAATATTTTGGTGGCCATAAGTTTGTTTCCTTAATTTGGCCAAATTCTTTCTCCCTACCATTCAAGTATGAGAGCATATACAATTACATGTATTAAAAACAACTAGGAAATAATGCTATACTGTTCACATTTTTACATCTAAACTATTGTTTTCACTATTTTAATATATTTTAATAAAGGAACTTTGAGAAAATCATCATTTGATCAGTGAAGTACTAATTTTAAACTTGGGTTCAGTCTTTCTAAAGCACATGTGATCAAATGTACTATTTATTTTTTCCAGCACTTAGATTTCTGATTTTGTTTTGCTTATCTAGTTGCTTTATAATTAGAAATTATATTCTTGCCATATTTATCAGGTTTAAATTTTATGCTTTTGCAGGAGTGCTAACACAAAGAACCAGTAAAATTAGTTGTGGGTTGATAGCTTCAAAATCAAACATAAGACCTATCAGGATTTATAGTGAGTAAAGGGAAACAAAGGAACATGGGAAAGGCACTCCACAGTGCCTCAAATTCTTGAAGAGTGCATAGTACTGGAGGAGATTAGCATGTACTATTTGATTTAAGTTATTTCCAGTATTTCTTTTTCCCTTCTATGATTTTTTCAAGTTATACCTCTTCTTTTACTAATAATCAGGGATTAAAACAAAAAGGGTTAAAGTTAACTTTTCTGAGCACACTCCATAGCCTCAAAACAGAAGCCACTGAAACATAATCATATTTCCTATTTCCCCAGACCTCCCCTCTGAAAATAAATAGAATGCATACCACAGTATTTGCTAATGCCCCCAGTATCATCAAAAGACAAACGACTATAAAATATCCAATGTCTAGAACTCATTTTTTTAAAAAGTTGATTCTTAGAAGTAGCAAAAATGTCACATACAGAGAGGTGGGATTTAAAAAGTTAAATTTATCTGCCCACTTACATATCCATGAATAAGGGCCTGGATCATTGGTAGAAACTATGCCTTCCGGCTTCCCTCTTCAAGAAAACACAAATTCTCAAGACTACTAATTTTTAAAATACATTACAATTTTTTAAAGCTATTTTAAAATGGATTTTAATTAAATATTTACTTCTTATGGATTTGAATTTCTCTTAGCTGGATTTATAGAGATTTACAGTAGATTTGCTAATTAATCCTGAAATTATGAGCCAAATTATTCCAAATATAGAGATATCCCCAGAGAAGTATGCTAACATTTTTGCCTATCAGGAAATAATATTTTCAAAATGAAATGCTGTCATATGATTGTTAAAGTATATTTTTCTTGATTAAAAGCATATAAATTACTTAAACACACACAAGTACATGCTAAGTATTTTATTATTGGCAAGTATTTTTTGCCATTCTTTTTATACAAGTAATGCATTTGTTACACTTACCAGATGGAAAAAAAAATTCAGGCTCCTAATTACATTTCTATACCATTATTAGATAGATATAAATGTCAGTAATGTTTGTTCTCTAATGTCAACTAACAACCTTTTTTTTCCTTATGACAAGAGAAAAGGCCAACAGTGAAATTTAACATTAAAAATGCTTAGATTTGACAAACAGATTTTGTTAGACCTCTGTAAATAATTCTATTTCTTATAAATTATTCTGTAGTTAAAGGTCCTGACCAAATTTGTTATTCCCTTAGTACATATTCACAATTTATGATTTAAATATGACTTTAATTCTATTCCCTTCAAATGTCATCAATAGTAGTGAATCCTTCTTGCCCTGACCCATGTCAAGTTGTTTTTCAAAAACTGGCTCAGAATGATCACTGAAGAAGAGTCACTTTTGGTGTTTACTCCAACTTAAGTGATTTAACTCTTTATTAGCACACAAGTGAAATAATGCTTGGAAAATAAAGGAATGCAAGTATGTAAGGCTAGGGAATTACTAGATTTGATGTGCAGAGGTGAAGAACAATTAATAGAAACATAGAGAAAGAGAACACAAAAAGAAGGTTGGGTCTCTTAGAATCTCCCTAGGAGGCTCTACAATACTTCCCTTGGCCATAGTATATACTCAGTAACATGGAATAGGAAAGGGCAGTGGCTGCCTATATGCATAGTCTATTTCATTACTCCTTCTACTTGAATGATCAACCAACATAAAATTGCCAACACCAAGTCCACACACATGGACATGTACATGTACATACGTACACACACACACACACACATGCACATCTAGAAACAACACAGATCATGGGCTATGCATGGATTCTAAGACCATGTGCTGCCTCCCACATATTACTTTAAATTAAAATATGTTTAATAAAATATTAAATTTAAGTAATTTGCAGCTTTTTATTTTAGCCTAAGAAAATGCACACAAAAAGAAAGGCTGATGAGAACAAAACTTGTATCAAATATAAAATTTGCAAAAAATCTTAAGAAATTAGAAGAGTTTCTAGAAACATGGGATAAGAATAACACCTATGAAAGTAGTATTTAAAAAAAAAATCCATCTCAGGAACAACAACAAAAAAATCCCTAGACACTTATGAACAATTAGCTCATGCAATACATCTGGATATGAATTGATTTTATTTTCAAATAAAAACATCCTGGCCAAATCAGAAAATTTTATGATTTCTTAAGAGATGATGAGAAGGGAGGCGATTTATCTTTCTCTTCACCTTTTCTCTTACGGCCATTCTTATTTCCTTCCTTCCATCAGCTCTACACTGGGCTAGGCTCTGTATCTCCTGCTTCCCTAAATGAAATGATCTGGAAATGACGTGCCATTTTATTTTCCGTCCAGTATTCACTTCACTAAGCCTGACTGGTCACAGTACAGTCTAGTTCTTCAGGAGGATCTATATACAGTATGTAATTTTGTTCTACATTTGTGGAATATTTTTAAAAAGCTACCTCAACAGGTCTTCCTAGAAGACCTTTTATTTTGATATCCACTTACTAAATGTGATTGTATAGTTATATTAGTCTTTATATCAGAACCCACTGTTTTTTACCTTTTTATTAGAAATAAATGTTTAAGGGGCGCCTGGGTGGCTCAGTTGTTAACGTCTGCCTTCGGCTCAGGTCATGATCCCAGGGTCCCGGGATCGAGCCCCGCATCAGGCTCCTGCTCAGCAGGAAGCCTGCTTCTCCCTCTCCCACTCCCCCTGCTTGTGTTCCCTGTCTCACTGTGTCTCTCTCTGTCAAATAAATGAAATCTTTAAAAAAAGAAAAAAAAAAGAAAGAAATGTTTATGTTTCATCCAACTCCTAAGCTACCAAAGGGGGGCTCTAAAGACCATTTCAATGATATCTGAAAGATGTTCAAAGACATCTCAAAGATTTTAAAAACCTAAAGGTTCCCACCTAAAGCTTCCCAAGTGCAAAATGAGGGTTCAAGAAATACGAAAAATTGTTTTAAAAACAGAGTTGATAATTAATGTATCCTGCCTTGTTTGGCGTATAAGTAGAATAGGGTATGGTATGGATGACAGACTAATAAAAATATATGCACATTTAAAGGTGTGGGATCTGAAGTCAGATTTCCTGGGTTTGATTTTTGGTTGCATTGCCAACCAGCTATGTGACCTTGAGAAAGTTTTCAATCATACCAAGCCTCAGATTACTAATTTTCAAAATTGGGATAATAAAAGCACCTGTCTCTTTAGGTGTTTGGAAATCATGAATACAATATAATTGCTTAACACATTGCCTGGTACACAGTATGAACTCACTAAACATTAACAGCTAGTTAGTACTAAAATCTCACATTTAGGCACATTCAGAATAAAGACTTCAAACCCTATTACAAGAAGCCAATAGTCACCTCATTTGCCTCATCTAATTCCTGCTGTCTATCATCCTCTAATAGGTATCATAAATACAGAAAGGGTGTGCTTTTGGAAATCCAGGAATGAAGGATGGAGGTTACTGCCAATATTTAGGATTTAGAAAAATATAAAATGAAGTTAATTTTAATTTTATTTTATAAGACAAAATAGACTTTATTTTTTTATTATGTTCAGTTAGCCACTGTATAGTACATCTTTAGTTTTTGATGTAGTGTTCAATGATTCATCAGTTATGTATAACACCCAGTGCTCATCACAAAATCCAGAAGTAAGACTTTAGCTTCCAGATTCTTTACATGAGATTAACAACAGTAGCTTTAAACTAACTGATCTAGTGATCATACATTGCTAAAAAATAGTATGATCAGAAAAGCTATATTATGGGGTAAGGAGGACAGACCTTAATCACTAAATAATAGACCTCAATTCTCATACTTTTCCTCCTTCCTCTGTAATCCATGCATGCATGCAGACATCCATACAACCTGCCTATAGTTACACCATTGAAAACAGCAATTAAAGTGAACACCAAGAAAATGACAAAAATTAATGAAAAAGAAGAGAATAGGAATATTGGGAGAGAGAGATGAGGTGGAAGTTTTCAGGCGCAGCACAGAGGAAGTGATATTCATGTCAATGTGATATTCCATTCTACTTATTATCTTCCTGCTCAAACATCGCTGTTATTCTTATCATAAGCCTATTTTGTTCTATGTTCCCTTTCTAGTTCCTTTTGCCCTAATTTTAAAGAAAGAGCTACAGAATTAATGTTGAAAAGTCATTTCCTTAACCATTTTAATTCTGAGCATTTCATCTGCAGCTACCACCAATGTGCTGTTTCCCCATTGCTTACTCTGAGTCTGAGGACTTACAATGCAATCGCTCCATCTCTTCCATCTAGATATTCCCAAACCAGGGAAAACAAGTGTCATACTTGCCCAATCTCCTTGCTACTGTCTGCATTTGCTCTAGCCTCTAGGATAGCTACTGGAGTCAAACTTCATTGGAATCTAAGAAATGAGGGGAAAGAGTTTGGCAGACAGATCAAGATGAAAAGCCAGAGTCTATTGATTACTATCTAATTTACCTTAGGCAACTCCTTAACCTCATTGAACACAATGGAATATTACTCAGCCATCAGAAAGGATGAACACCCACCATTTGCATCGGAATGGATGGAACTGGAGGGGATTTTGCTAAGTGAAGTAAGTCAAGCAGAGAAAGACAATTATCATATGGCTTCACTCATATGTGGAACATAAGGAATAGCGTGGAGGATCACAGGGGAAGGGAGGGAAAATTGAAGGGGAAGAAATCAGAAAGGGAGACAAACCATGACAGACTCTGGACTCCAGGAAACAAACTGAGGGTACAGAAGGGACGGGGATGGGGGGATGGGGTAGCTGGGTGATCACGTGCCCTAAGGAGGGCACGTGATGTGATGTGCACTAGGTGTTATACGCAACTACTGAATCATTGAACACTACATCAACGCAACTACTGAATCATTGAACACTACATCAAAAACTAATGATGTACTATATGCTGGCTAACTGAACATAATATTAAAAAAAAGAAAACAGAGAGGGAGAAATCCATCCATCCATCAATCAATCCCTCCAGGACAGGTTTAGTACTGGATTTAAATGAGATAATACATTAGAATCAGCTACCACAATGCTTAGAGTTGGTAAGTGGTGAGGAAATGCTGATTTTTCTTCTATTTCTGACATTATCACCCATTAATTCAATTCTTAGACTAAGATCCATGGAAGTAGTCCCTCTGGGCATCAGTATTTATTCACAAAACTTTTGATAATCGCATCATATATCTTCTAATTACTAAACATTCCTTGTGTGCCAAAACAATAGGACATCATATAAAAATATCAAATTTAGGGGCCCCTGGGTGACTCAGTTGGTTAAGCATCTGACTCTTGGGCGCCTGGGTGGCTCAGTTGGTTAAGCGACTGCCTTCGGCTCGGGTCATGATCCTGGAGTCCTGGGATCGAGTCCCGCATCGGGTTCCCTGCTCAGCAGGGAGTCTGCTTCTCCCTCTGACCCTCTTCCCTCTCGTGCTCTCTCTCTCTCATTCTCTCTCTCTCAAATAAACAAATAAAATCTTAAAAAAAAAAAAAAAAAAAGCATCTGACTCTTGGTTTCGGCTCAGGTCTTGATCTCAGATTGGTGAGGTCGAGCCCCGAGTTGGACTCCACACTCAGCAGGGAGTCTGCTTGAGATTCTTTCCCCATCCCCTCTGCTCTCTCTCTCTCAAATAAATAAATAAAATAATAAATAATGCTTTTTACAAAAAATCCAATTTAGTAGTTTTCTCATTCTCACTAGATGATCCAGATCTTTAATTGTTAATGGAATCTAAAATATTATCCAGTATAAATTAGCTCTGCAATATGAAGTTCTATTAAATAACAGTGTACTACCAGTTGTACCACTAGAAATCATTTTGCTCATAACAGAACTATTAAACATAAAATTATAGCATACTGTAGTTACCAATTTTATATTCCTTAGAAAGAGACACAGTGCCATATTCAACCTTATTTTTAATATGAGAATGGATTTATGGTCTTGCATTTTGTTATAAGATACATGAATATATTTTTCAAGAAAAATTACTTTCTTAAAATTCATATTACCATATCTGTTGTGGCTTTCTTCTGAAAAATTTTCCCCTAAAATACATTCTAAAATGTTTTATATAAGTAAATAATTCATTTACATTATTAATGTTGCATTACCTATTACCTATTCAAGGAAACTGAAATTAATTGGTATTGGTTTAGAAAAACAGAGATACTTTACATTAGACTAATTCCTTAAGTGAGAGATAGAGTCATCTCTTTTCCTTTTTTTCTTTTTCTTTACCTTCCCCAGAGCCAGAAACTTCTAATAAAGAAGCATTATAGGACAAATTAAGAATAAAAAAATAAAGCTAGTGTCTCTAAGATTATGGCGTCTTGGATAGTTATATTTCAGTAGATGTACTGATGTACTTGAAAACAAGGCTGTGATATTTTGAGCAATGTAATGTTACTGAATTAGTACTCAGTGATTTTTAATGAACCAATTAGTAATCTCTTAACTGGAATAACTTGATTTGTTAAGAGAACATGAGCATGGATTTATTATCATCATTATTATTTTAATTACATTAATGGCATATCTAGTATATAATGTTATCCTTGGAATCTGCTGCTTGTTTATAGCATATTGATGGGAAATTATATGCCTTCTCAAGTAGATTTTAAAAAATTAAAACTGAGCATCAGGCATATAAAACTCTGTCGAATATGAAGAGTGATATTGTCCTTTTCTAATTTAACTTGCCACTTCCTTATATCAAAAGAATATTATTATCACACAAATCAATCTTATTTAGCTTGGAGACATGTCTTACACAATAATAACAGCTAAGGTCATTCATATAATTCTAGGTACCAGGTATTATTCTAAGTGATTTTTATCCAATTATGTGTCCAATATTTTTATCATCCCTGTAAGATAGATATCCTCATTATCATTGCCCTGATTTCATACTTGGGGAAACTGAGGCATAAAATGGTTAAGTAATTTCTGCCAAGTTATTCACCTTGCAAATGATAGAGCTATGTTTTCATCCCAGGCAGTTTGGCTGCAGTGTCTATAATATACTGCCTCTATATTAGAGATATTAATACACTTAAATATGAATAAGAGATAGATATGTCTGTTTTGTATAACTGCACAACATAAGGCACATAAATAGAAACTTAAACTATTGTGTGTAAGTGTATGTGTACATGTGTATACTCAGTTGAGTTCTAGGTTTTAGCCCTCTGGTGACACTTGAATTCAACCTATTACATTTTATTTTATTTTTTTAAAATATTTTTTTTAAAGATTTTATTTATTTGAGAGAGAGAGAATGAGAGACAGAGAGCATGAGAGAGAAGAGGGTCAGAGGGAGAAGCAGACCCCCCGCTGAGCAGGGAGCCCGATGTGGGACTCAATCCCGGGACTCCGGGATCATGACCTGAGCCGAAGGCAGTCGCTTAACCAACTGAGCCACCCAGGCGCCCTCAACCTATTACATTTTAAAGACTACTACCACAAGGCTTGCTTTAAAAATACACACACACATACACAATAGTTAGGTCCTGCTATATGTTCTTACTCTTTGAAAGCAGTGTGAAGACTGGGTCATTTTAGCAATAAATGCTAATCAGAACAGTGTTTAATATGGGGTTTTGGGCATTAGTAGAAGGTTCAAGTGACTTTTTTCTGCATGGCTTAGTTTCTTTGACTGTTTTTAACTTTTCTCTCATGAATCCTTCCTATCTGGATATTTTCTCTTGGAACATATTTATCATCATGCTGTGCTTTGACTATTTTCTTACGAACCTTTCCTATCTGGATATTCTCTCTTGGAACATATTTATCATCATGCTGTGTATGTGATATGGTCACGGGATCTCCCACTTGAGAGAATACATGTTTTTCTCCCATGATTCCTATTCTGTGCCCCTTGAATGACAAGTAAGGTCTATATGGAATCCAAAAACAGAGAAAGTACAGTTTCTCTAGGCCTTCTCTCTCCTTCCTTAATAAGAATCTTGGAAGAAAGATTAAATTGTAAGGCCAGTTTTAAAAAAGGGCCAACCAGACCTAATTTAGCCTGTAACTGAGGCCAGAGGGCAAAAAGTCCTTATAATTTATATTAAGTTCACTGAGACTCACAAGGCCACAGTTCTGCACACAAATTTAAGAATAGAGTCTTATGATTACAGATAGTATAGTTTGCCCAGCTTGTCCACTCTTCATATATTCCTCATGAATTGATCACCCTGTGGCAGGTACCCAGCTAAAAATTTGATTCCATCAAATGGATTTCCTTTTCCACATAAGCAAGGGTTACAAGCTTGATTCCTATGGACATATCTAGGTATGAGTCCTGGTGGCATCTTCTGTGATATTTACAAAGATTCTAGCTAGGATTACAATCATTGAGGAATTTTAATAGGAAATGAAACAGGGATAGAAGGAAAGAACAAATGTCAGAGGTAGCAAGAGGGTACCAGAGATAATATCTCTCCAAGTAAGCTGCCTCATAGACGTGCTCCTTCTTCATCTATGAGTTGTTTCCTTGTCCCTACTCATAATTTTTTGTTTATTTAAGTTTTCAGATTCATGTCTCTGCAAGGAAGCAATGATGAGGCTTCCATGTGTGATAAAACTAGTCAGAATTGTTTAAAGTGTCTGCTCAAAAAAATAAAGTGTCTGCTCAAAAAAAAAATTACAGAGCATCAGTTATGTACTAAGTACTTGGCTAAGCAGTAGAGAAACACAGAAGAGGTCTCTCTGGTTCTCTGGCTGTAGCATAGCATTTTTTTCATGATTATAATGTTTATCTTTATTGCCATAGCCATCAAACATGCATTAATCACTTATTAGGGTCAAAGGAAATAAAATGGAATTTCAAAGCAGTAACTAATAACGTATTTTTAATCCTACTAAAGATGGAAGAGAGCCAACTAGTCACTAAAAACAAAACTTGATCCCATGGCATTCTTTGGCTTTTCAGAATCCTGCTCTTCCCCATTATTGCATTTCTATCTTAGTACTGTCTATTTTTCAAAATCCAACTTTGCTTCCCAATTGCCCAGTCTCACAATCTATTAATTCAAGCCCTTTGCTCAATTTCCTAAATTTAGTCTTGCTGGTTCTGCTGTTGATTTCTGAAATGTGTCCTACACCTGTTAACAATTTTCATTGACACTGCTTCCATTCAGGCTCTATATGCTTTCTGCAGCATCGTCCTACCATGACTTCTGGCCTCCTATTCATCTGTGCTCTGATTTATCTTACAAGATATATCTTCCTAAAAAATTTAGATAAATTTTCCTAAATCACTACTCTTCAGTTTAATTTCTCATCAACAATGGCTCCCTACTACCCATTAAGTAACTCCAAATGCCTGAGTCTTGAGTTCAAGACCCTCCATGATCAGGCTGTACTCTTCTAGCTCTGAGGATAGCACAACACATGATCTAGGCAAGTGACATACTCTACACTTTTCCACCTCATTTCCTTTGCCCAACCAAGTCACTGTTTTAATATTCTCAAGTCATTTGTCATATTCTGCCTGGTACAATGGTCACTCGTTTTCCATGTCTTTATCTGCTGTACTAACATGTGAGTTTCCTGAAGAAGATTCCATATACAGTAGGTCTCTGTATTCCTCGGAGCACTCATTGTGCTTTAGTAAGTATTTGTTCAATGATATGGAACAGAATGCAATGGAATGAAATGAAATGTCAAATCCTTTAGCAGGATTACACCTAAACCCTCCCCACTACATGAACATCTAGATCATTTTAAAGGTCACGGGAAGAGATTTCCCAATCTTAGCAACCCAAATGTTTGGGATTAACTAAGCTGCAAGGAAAGGACAGGTGACTCTGCTTCTAAGAGGTCATTTAATTTGTATTAATCAGCACTTAACCTAGAACATTCACTCAAGTCAGAATGTAGCACACATGTCATATTTATATCTGCAGATTCTAATAACTTGTTGGTAAGGACTTTGTTGATGCTGTTACTAAGCCAATGTAGCTAATAACAAAAGTCTAAATCTCTCAGAAGAATTGGAAACTTGGCTAGTACACTAAGCCTTAACCATCTCAGGCTGACTGTGCTTTGAGACAAAATGTTCCTCAGTCAAATACTTCCCTTTTGATTAAAAGACCCTCCCAAATAGCCAAAGACCCTCCCAAATAGCCAACTTCCTTCCCATTAATGAATATCCAAAGCCCACAACAGACCTTTACTCCTCAATAATATTGTCAGTCCTTCAAGGGGAATCCTTTCATTCCTGATCAACATCACTAATAAAGTCTGTCTCTTAAGACAAAAAATAACCAACCAGAATTATTTCTGACATGTTCCTTCACAAAGGGAAGGAGAAGTTCAATTTATTCATTCCTGAGAGAATAACTTTTGGGCGACTCAGATCTAAAGTAAACCTGTAAATTCTGTCCCCAAAGCAATAGCTGTGAAGAATGATTGGTTTTTCCAAATTTTGCAGCAAACTGAACTTCTCCCAGTTACCAAGAGTTAACACTTTGCCTACAATGAGTAGTAACCACCAATATAGGATCGATTGTTCTACCTTGCCTAATTGGCAGATTCAGTAAAAGTGACTTAGCTCTATGGCATTTCACAGTGGTTGCACCTCTAGCCTGCCTCATAATAAAATGATGTTGAAATGAAGATACCAAAGGGTCCTGTTAGAGAAGCATATCTGTAATATTCTTGGTGTACTTGCAAGATTTGCAAACTTTTTTTCTGTCCTTCAACCCAAGGAGAGCAAGAGAACGGGAGAGGAAGGAAAGAGGGAGGGAGGGAGGAAGGTAGGGAGAGGGGGAGAGAGAGAGAGAGAGAGAGAGAGAGAGAGAGAGAACAAGCCAGAGTCCTCTGATCTGAGCAGAATTTAAATGGATTCCCAGCAACAAAATCTGTGTCTCTTCTTTGATTTTGTCATCTGTAATCAACTCTTAGAAAAATAAAGAAGATGACTAAGGGATTTAATGTCTATCTATACATAGCTAAAACCCCTAAATGTTAACTTAGGTAAGGAGTGTGGTGATGCAGCTGGGTGGAGTTGCTTTTTTCAGCACCAAGGTTAGTGATGTATTTTGTTGTCAGGAGAAATTTCCTTATTTTCATTCACCTACAATTCTTGGGAAGAAAAGTGGCAAAGTGAATCAGTGGCTACTTAAATCGGGCTTTAGTTTGAACCCAGTTACCTAAAGAAAGAACATTTGTCTTTTTCTGTTTTATGAAGCATGGCAAGAATAACAACAAAAAATGTACTCCTTTTAGTGTGTACTTTTAAGAAAATGTTTCCCATTTAAATAAATTCAACTATAAAGAACAAAGTGATGGTTGTCAGAGGGGAGGTGGGTCGGGAGAGGGGTGAAATAGGTGATGGGAATTAAGAAGTGTACTTGCTGTGATGAGCACATGGTATTGTATGGAAGTGTTGAATTACTATATTGCACAACTGAAACTAATATGACACTGTTAACTACACTGGAATTTATGTAAAAACTTAAAAATAAGTAAATAAACTCAACTCCTTTATAAATTGTTTGATTTTGTTAAAATCATTTTGTTCTCCCATAATTATGTCAAGTAACAAAAGAGTATTATCAATTGTCAGGCTTTCTCTTAGCTATGTTTTTCCCTTATTTTAATTTTATAAAAAAAAATAATATAGCCTGAAGTGGGTTTAAACAGTTAAAGGTAAAAGTTGGACTCAATCTCTGGGCCAGCAAACCAATTCTGTTTCTTTTTATGCACTTATATGACTAAGTCCTGGATGTAAAAGATTACATAATCAACTTTCATATAATTCTATTGCTTTTTGTTTCAAATTATTCTCTTCAAAGCACTTTCATATTCATCAGAAATGGCACATTTTCAAATAATGGACCATCTATTCAAATTTTATGACAATACTAGTCAAATATTTTCCATTCCATTCACTCTGTATCTTCCAGAGTAAAGTGCAAAACATTTCAGGTAACTGTCAGAGTATGAAGATTCTAGATGGCCTGTCTATGCTGAATGAAGGGTCTGTTCAGGTTTTCAAGCTGACACGTTTCCTTGCAGTTGCCCTAAGTCATTCACACTCATGGCTAGCCTCACATTATTCTGCCACTTCCCTTTTGGAGTCCTGGCTTCCTGGCTTCCTCCTCATACTCCAGGCATCCAGTGCCAACATCATTCCCTCTGATGTTGTCTTACCAGCCTTAGTCTTGCCCTTTCCTGAAAAGCTTCACATTCTAAAACTAATGGAAACATTAAAATCTACATTATTTCCAATGGGAAAATGTGGAGAACATGAGAATTAAGTAATTTCTGAAAATTACACATTTAGTTAGTGGCAAAGCTGAAGAGTACTCTGGCTTCCAGGGCAAGAAGGTTGTCTTGGGTTGAGTTCCTGTCCAAACAGACCTTGAGCCAAGGGTTTGGGTGCAAAGAGTTTATCTGGGAAGTGATCTCAGGAGGCATTATGAGAGTGGGAATGTGAGACAGGTTACCTCATGGACACCTGGGGCTCAGTGTTGCTGGGAAACCTTTGAGAGACTATGGGAATTAAGAAACACCTTGGAATTGTCTCACTATGGGGCAAGGATTCGGGGGGATTTTTCTAGCATCTCCCATTCCTTGTTGGCTAACTGATGGCAGGTGTGGCAGCACTAACTGCTTCCTTCCCACCCTCAAACTGGCTGAGACTCTCTTGTGGCAGCAAATGTCCTCAGATACAGAGAAGCCATTAGTGTATACAGAAACTGACTGCATGCAACTTCCAGTGCAGGCCAAGGGAGCGTGTGATCCACACATGAATATATGTGATCCTGTTTGAGGTCTAGCACTGGATCTAACTTCTTTATCAGATGTTCAGTTAAAATCTACATGACCAAATTAGCATCTTTGCATCACAACTTTCACATGAAAATTAGAATACAGTTGACATTTTATTTTTCCCCAAATACTGCAGTGGATGGAGATGATCATAGCTAGAGCTCTCCCTAAACTGCTTGATTGTAAACTGCTATGGCCAAAGGACAGCTGTGGGGGCAGCAAAAGCAGGGCCAGCCCCATTTGTCATTGAACCAGAAGCTCATTAAATAAGAAAAGAACTCTGGGACTTAGAAAGAACAGTATCTTGCATCTGCACAGAGTATGAAACTAGCTCTGACAAAATGTTATAAAAAGAAAATAAAGTTGAGTGAGATGCAGATTTAGGAGAAATGAGTTGAGGGAGCAGATATTCCCTTTCAAAGCCACAAATCCAAGAACCACAGAATCCTAAGTAGAGTTGTCAGATCAAATCCAGTATGCCAACTAAGATCTGAATTTCTGATAAACAATGAGTAGTTTGAGACAAACTTGCACTATAAACAGTATTTGTTGCTTATCTGAAATTTAAATTTAACTAAGCTTCTTGTATTTTTATTTCCTAAATCTGGCAAGCCTAACCTGGACCAATTATAAAGGTTACTCTGTGAATGTGTGTGTGTGTGTGTGTTTCTTTATGGACTGAGCAAGCTCTTGTTCCTACAATAAAACCCAGAGCTAATTTTATAATGGTTATTAGAATGAAACACCTTCAAAACTCCTGATCAGAAATAATTCACTATTTGCAGGCAACATGACTTTATCCATGGAAGATCCTGAAGACACCACCAAAAACTATTAGAACTAATAAATTCAGTAAAGTTGCAAGGTACAAAAACAATATACAGAAATCATTTATATACATTTACAACTATCAGAAAGAGAAATTTAAAAAAAAACCCAATTTATAATTGCTTCAGAAAGAATAAAGTACCTAGGAATAAATTTAACCTAGAAGGTAAAAGATCTGTACATTAAAAACTACTAAGATACTAATGAAAGAATTTGAAGAAGACACAAATAAATCGAAAGGTATTTCATGCTCATGGATTGGAAGAACTAATATTGAAATGTCCATATCGCCCAAAGCAATCTACAGATTCAATGCAATCCCCATCTAAATTCCAATGGCATTTTTCACAGAACTAGAACAAACAATCCTAAAACTTATATAGAGCCAAAAAAAAAACCTCAAATAGCCAAAGCAATGATGATAAAGAAGAACAAAGCTGGGGGCATGACTCTCCCTGGTTTCAAACTATATTACAAAGCTACAGTAATCAAAACGGTATGTTTTGGTATTAAAAAAAAAGAAACAGAGACAACATTAATGGAATATAATAAAAATCCCAGAAAAAAACCCGTGCATATGTATTCAATTAATTTACAACAAAGGAGGCAAGAATATACAATGAGGAAAGGACACTCTTTTTAATAAATGGGGTTGAGAAAATGGCAGGACCACATTAAAAGAATGAAACTGGACTACTGTCTTATACAATACACAAAAATTAACTCAAAACAGATTAAGACTTGATGTATGACCTGAAACCATGAAATTCCTAAAAGGATACCTAGGTGGTAAGCTCCAGGACAGCAGTCTTGGTGATTTTTTTTTTTATTTTGACTCTAAAAGCAAAGGTAATAAAAGCAAAAATAAACAAGTAGGACTACATCAAAGTAAAAAGCTTCTGCACAGAAAAGGAAACCATCAACAAAATGAAAAAACCTACAGAATGGGAGAAAATATTTGCAAATCATATACCCAATAAGGAGTTAATATCCAAAATATATAAAGAACTTATACAACCCAACAACAAAAACACAATCAGATTTTAAAATAGGCAAAGGATCTGAACAGACATTTTTCCAAAGAAGACATACAGATGGCCAACAGGCACATGAAAAGATGCTCAGTATCACTCATCATCAGGGAAATGCAAATCAAAACCATAACAAGCTATCACTTCACATTTGTTAGAATGCCTATTATCAAAAAGATATGGAATAAGAAATGTTGGCAAGGATGTAAAGGAAAGAGAGAGCACTTGTGCACTGTTGGTAGGAAAGTAAACTGGTCAACCACTATGGAAAACAGTGTGAAGTTTTCTTAAAAAACTAAAAGTAGAACTACTATATGATCCAGCAATTCCATTTCTGGGGCTTTGCTCAAAGAAACAAACAAATGAACAAAACAAAACTTATAGATGCAGAGAACTGAATGGTGGATGCCAGAGGGGATGTGGGTTACAGGGTGGGCCAAGCGGCTGAAGGGAGTCACAAAGTACAAACTTCTAGTTAGAAAACAGTAGGTCATCTGGATGTAACATATAGCACAGTACTACAGTCAATAATATTGTAGTTCATATTTGTAAGTTGCCAGGACAATCTTAAAAGTTCTCATCACAAAAAAAAAAAAAGTATGGTAACTCCGTATGGTAACAAATGGCAACTAGACTTATTTTGCTGATCATTTCTCAGTGTATACAAATTTCAAATCATTATGTTATATACCTAAAACTTACACAACGTTATATGTCAATTAACATTTAAAACATGGATGCTGAAGGAAAAAAAAAGAAATATTCCTTTAGAAATTCTAATCACAGAAACAACAAATGCTTTCTGGCAACCAAAGAGCATAATTTGTAAATGTTCAAATAAACTGAAAAAAGATGGAAATATTATAAATGATGAATTCTGTATTTTATAGAAAAGCAATGTTACAGGTGTTCATTTTAATCAAGCTTGGCCTGTTCTAAGACTATGAATTGAAGGTAAAAACATGTAAAATATCTTGTCTTATTAGTTAAATTTGCATTGCAAGTAATCCCTACAGAGTCCCTCTTCCAAGAAACCAAAGCTTAATAAATCACATATCGAACATTGTTCTCATCCAGGAATACGTTTGATTTTTTTTTCAAATATGAAAAGCCAAGGTATGCCGTATTTGAAAAAACAAGCATTCCAAAAAATATTAGGTAAGAAAGACTTTCAAACTCTTCTTAATTGAAACTTTAATTCTTTCCTCTCTGTAAACCATGCTATATGTATGTATATATGTGTGTATGTAATACACATATGTACATGGAGTTTGTTCTCCAGTAGAAAGCAAATAGCATAAAATATACTAACCTTATGTTGTTGTACTTGGTGTTTTAGGTCTTCAATATCAGGTCCAAGGGGCTCTTTCTCCATTTTCCTTGTTCTCTCTTCTGTTTTGGTTAGCCAATCATTTAACTCTTTCAGTTGCTGATTCTGGAGATCCATTAGAACTTTATGTAAACTGAAAATTCAAAAGATGTCTATTATTACCTCTATCAAAACAACTTTACTTACTATTATTAAACCTGCAAGATAAAACTGTTGACATTTATGTAATTTATGGCATGTTCGCATTGTTTGGCATCTATTAAACATTAAGAAATAAGGGAAGCAAAGCCCATGATCAATCACCTCTGAAGTTATTCTTTCTCTGAATTATAGTTCATACATCCCAATTTTTAGGAAGTTTCACATAGCTAACTAAATGTGAACATGTTAAGTAAAGTGCAACCCATCTCTGATAACTGAACTAACAGCATATCCTGGCAATTGTTCATTTATATCTCCATTACTTTAATATGTATGGTGATTAAATATGGCCACAAATTCTTTGCCACTCTTCCCAAGAGTCTATTTCCCATTCTCATGAATATGGACCATCCTTCTGATTTGTCTGGACCAGTAGAATATGGCAGAAGTGACACTATGAGAGTCCCAAGTATAAATGCTATAAGAGAACAGGGAAGCATTTATATTGTCTCTTAGAACCTAGATGCCACACTCTAAGAAGACCAGGCTACACTATGGAATGATGAGAGACCACGTTGAGTGGCTCTAGAGGATAAAAGAAGCTATCTTAAAAGTTGAGCTTCCTGCTGAATGCAGCGTGACCTCAGCCATATAACAATTGTAGAACAATCTAGATGAGCCCTGCCCATATTTCTGATCTACAGAATCATGATATAATTATAAATTATTGTGTTAAGCCACGAAATTTTGGAGTCGTTTGTTATACGGAAATAGATAAGTGAAAGAGATGTAATGTTTACAAAGACATAAACAACAGTGGGCTGGGTAATGAATTTAAAGCCTGACTGTATGCCCTAAAACCAACTTCTTACCTTCTCAGTTAGATTTCCAGCATCAGGGACATGGGACAATATCTTGCCTATGAAACACATAACTTCACAGTGAAGATGAAAATTAAACTTGAGGTTATTTCAGCCACTGAACAAAAATTTGAGACTCAAATGAGAAGTGTTAATACTTATTTTGAGGTAAATATTCTTTAGGAAGACATGTTGGAAGCATTTATGGAAATCATAGTATAATGAATGCTGATAAGGAAGACATAATTAGAATTAGGAATTTACTATTCTAATTTATAAAATCCTCTCCAGAAGTTTCCATTAATCAGCACATTTAAAAACACGGAATACACACATAATTGAGTGTTTAATATAATCTGGATTACACCATTTACTGGCCTTTTACCCTTCACAGACACATGTTCCCTGAGGCACCCTGCAATCAAAAGCCTATGGGAGGGGGCGGAGCAAGATGGCAGAGGAGTAGGAGACCTGGATTTCGTCTGGTCTCAGGAATTCAGCTGAATAGGGATCAAACCATCCTGAACACCTACGAACTCAACAGGAGATCGAAGAAGAGAGTAGCAACAACTCTCTGAACAGAGAAGCGACCACTTACTGGAAGGTAGGACGTGCGGAGAAGTGAATCCGAGGCGATATTCAGGAGGATAGACAGCGGGGGAGGGGGCCACCGTCGGCCGCTTCTGGCAAGTGATAGAGCCGCGGAGCACAGAATCGGACCTTTTAGAAGTCAGCTCCGCTGAGGGACGTTGCTCCAGTGGCTAAGCTGGGGGAGGAACCCTCGCGGGACAGTGTGGTCTCAGGACCCTCGGGGTCACAAAAAGACCGGGGGTGCCTGAGTGCAGCAGAGCTCCCAGGTATCGGAGCGGGGAAGCCAGCTGCAGAGACAGAGCCGAGGTTTGGGCTCTCAGCTCGGGGTGGCCATAAACTGTGATCCGCGGCCCAGTCGGGCCACTGCTCCTCCAGCAGGGACCCAACAAGTGGCAGATCCGGGGAGACTCCCCTTCCTCCCCCAGGAGGAGCGGCGCGGGAGCGCACCGCAGGGATCTGCTGGGTTTGGAGACTCCACACTGAGTCGGGCGCCAGAGAGAGAAATGCTTGGTCACAGGCTGGTGAGCACGGATTGCGGCCTGAGACTGGGGACACGGGAGTGACTGACTGCTTTTCTCTGGGGGCGCAATGAGGAGCGGGGCCCCGAGTTCTCAGCTCCTCCGGGCAGAGATTGGGAGGCCACCATTTTCACTCTCGTCCTCCAAAGCTGTACTGAGAGCTTGCAGGGAACAAAATCTCCTGAGAGCAAACCCGAGCAGATTACTTAGCTCGGACTGACAAGGGCGGGGCAATTCCGCCTCCGGCAAAGACTTTTGGGAGCCATGGCAACAGGCCCCTCCCCCAGAAGATCAGTACGAACAGCCAGCAAGACAAGACCAAGTTTACCAATCCAGGAGAACAGGAGAACTCCAGCGCTAGGGGAATCCTGCACATGGAATTCATGGCTTTATTACCATGATTCATTAGTTTTTCAAAGTTAATTTTTTTAACTGTTTTTTTTGAATTTTTCTTTTTCCCTTTTTCAACCAATATCTTATCAATCCCTTTTTGGAAAAAAAATTATTTTTCATTTTTAGAGTCATATTCTATCCCTTCATAGTAGGTAACCTTATTTCTGGCATATATATATATAAGTTGTTCTCTCTTAAAATTTTGAGATACAGTTTCTTCTAACACATCAAAATGTACCCTAAATCACTAGTGTATGGCTTTGTTCTAGTCTCCTGCCTGATACATTCTCTTCCTTTTTTTTTCTTTTTTTTATCTTCTTCTTTCTTTTTTCAAACAGCTTCTTATCTTATCAATTCCTTTTATAAACTCTTTTATAATTTTCATCTTTACATTCATCTTCCATCCCTTCACTGTATCAACCCTTATTTTGTACATATATAAGTCTTTCTTTCTTTACAATTTTAGGAGGCACTTTCTTCTAACAGACTAAAATACACCCAAAATCTAATGCGTGGCACTGCACTGAACTGTGCACTAGCCTGATCATATTTGATCATATTCTGTTTTTTTGTTTTGTTCTGTTTTTGTTTGTTTTTATCTTTTTCTTTTTCTTTTCTCTTTGTTCTTTCTTTCCCTTTCTTTTCCCCTGGTTTCAGGTTTTCTCTGATTTGTTTAGAGTATATTTTCTGGGGACATGGTTAATCTGTTAGCATTTTGTTCTCTCATTCATCTGTTCTGCTCTGGACAAAATGACAAGATGAAAAAAATCACCTCAGCAAAAAGAAGAAGAGGTAGTACCATCCGCCAGGGACCTAATCAATACGGACATTAGTACGATCTCGGACCTAGAGTTCAGAATCATGATTTTAAAGATATTAGCTGGGCTTGAAAAAAGCATGGAAGTTATTAGAGACACCCTTCCTGGAGATATAAAAGAACTAAAATCTAACCAAATCAAAATCAAAAAGGCTATTAATGAGGTGCAATCAAAAATGGGGGCACAAACTGCTAGAATAAATGAGGCAGAAGAGAGAATCAGCGAGATAGAAGACCAAATGATGGAAAATAAAGAAGCTAAGAAAAGGAGAGATAAACAACTACTGGATCACGAGCGCAGAATTCGAGAGATAAGCGATACAATAAGATAAAACAACATTAGAATAATTGGGATCTCAGAAAGAAGAAGAAAGAGAGAGAGGGGCAGAAGGTATATTGGAGCAAATTATAGCAGAGGTCTTCCCTAATGTGGGGAAGGAAACAGGCATCAAAATCCAGGAGGCACAGAGAACCCCTCTCAAAATCAATAAAAGTAGTTCAACACCCCGACATCTAATAGTAAAAATTACGAGTGTCAGAGACAAAGAGAAAATCTTGAAAGCAGCTCGGGAGAAGAGATATGTAACCTACAATGGTAGAAACATTAGATTGGCAACAGACCTATGCACAGAGACCTGGCAGGCCAGAAAGGACTGGCATGATATCTTCAGAGCACTAAACGAGAAAAATATGCAGCCAAGAATACTATATCCAGCTAGGCTGTCATTGAAAATTGAAGGAGAGATCAAAAGCTTCCAGGACAAACAAAAACTTAAGGAATTTGCAAACACGAAACCAGCCCTCCAAGAAACATTGAAAGGGGACCTCTAAACAAAGAGAGAGCCTAAAAGCAGCAAAGAGCAGAAAGGAATACAGACAATATACAGTAACAGTCACCTTACAGGCAATACAATGGCACTAAATTCATATCTTTAAGTAGTTACCCTGAATGTAAATGGGCTAAATGCCCCAATCAAAAGACACAGGCTATCAGATTGGATTAAAAAAACAAGACCCATCGATATGCTGTCTGCAAGAGACTCATTTTAGACCCAAAGACACCCCCAGATTGAAAGTGAGGGGGTGGAAAACCATTTACCATGCTAATGGACACCAAAAGAAAGCTGGGGTGGCAATCCTTATATCAGACAAATTAGATTTTAAAACAAAGACTGTAATAAGAGATGAGGAAGGACACTATATCCTACTTAAAGGGTCTATCCAACAAGAAGATCTAACAATTGTAAATATCTATGCCCCTAACGTGGGAGCAGCCAATTATATAAGGCAATTAATAACAAAAGCAAAGAAACACATTGACAACAATACAATAATAGTGGGGGACTTTAACACCCCACTGACTGAAATGGACAGATCATCTAAGCAAAAGATCAACAAAGAAATAAAAACTTTAAATGACACACTGGACCAAATGGACTTCACAGACATATTCAGAACATTCTATCCCAAAGCAACAGAATACACATTCTTCTCTAGTGCGCATGGAACATTCTCCAGCATAGATCACATCCTAGGTCACAAATCAGGTCTCAACTGGTACCAAAAGATTGGAATTATTCCCTATATATTTTAAGACCACAGTGCTTTGAAACTAGAACTCAATCACAAGAGGAAAGTCGGAAAGAACTCAAATACATGGAGGCTAAAGGGCATCCTACTAAAGAATGAATGGGTCAACCAGGAAATTAAAGAAGAATTAAACAAATTCATGGAAACAAATGAAAATGAAAACACAACTGTTCCAAATCTTTGGGATACAGCAAAGGCAGTCCTAACAGGAGAGTATATAGCAATACAAGCCTTTCTCAAGAAACAAGAAAGGTCTCAAATACACAACCTAACCCTACACCTAAAGGAGCTAGAGAAAAAACAGCAAATAAAGCCTAAACCCAGGAGGAGAGGAGAAATCATAAAGATCAGAGCAGAAATCAATGAACTAGAAACCAAAAGAACAGTACAACAGATCAACGAAACTAGGAGCTGGTTGTTTGAAAGAATTAATAAGATTGATAAACCCCTGGCCAGACTTATCAAAAAGAAAAGAGAAATGACCCAAATCAACAAAATCATGAATGAAAGAGGAGAGATCACAACCAACACCAAAGAAATACAAACAATTATAAGAACATATTGTGAGCAACTCTATGCCAGCAAATTAGATAACCTGGAAGAAATGGATGCATTCCTAGAGATGTATCAACTACCAAAATTGAACCAGGAAGAAATAGCGAACCTAAACAGACCTATAACCACTAAGGAAATTGAAGCAGTCATCAAAAATCTCCCAACAAACAAAAGCCCAGGGCCAGGTGGCTTCCCAGGGGAATTCTACCAAACATTGAAAGAAGAATTAATACCTATTCTTCTGAAACTGTTCCAAAAATTAGAAATGGAAGGAAAACTTCCAAACTCATTTTATGAGGCCACCAAACCTTGATCCCCAAACCAGACAAAGACCCCATCCAAAAGGAGAATTACAGACCAATATCCCTCCTGAACATGGATGTAAAAATTCTCACCAAAATACTAGCCAATAGGATCCAACAGTACATTAAAAGGATTATTCACCATGACCAAGTGGGTTTTATCCCTGGGCTGCAAGGCTGGTTCAACATCCGCAAATCAATCAACGTGATACAATACATTAACAAAAGAAAGAACAAGAATCATATGATCCTCTCAATAGATGCAGAAAAAGCATTTGACAAAGTACAACATCCTTTCTTGATCAAAACTCTTCAGAGTATAGGGTTAGAGGGTACATACCTCCATATCATAAAAGCCATCTATGAAAAACCTACAGCGAATATCATTCTCAATGGGGAAAAGCTGAGAGCTTTCCCCCTAAGGTCAGGAACGCAGCAGGAATGTCCACTATCATCACCGCTATTCAACATAGTATTAGAAGTCCTAGCCACAGCAATCAGACAACAAAAAGAAATCAAAGGCATCCAAATCGGCAAAGAGGAAGTCAAACTCTCACTCTTTGCAGATGATATGATACTGTATGTGGAAAACCCAAAAGACTCCACCCCAAAACTGCTAGAACTCATACAGGAATTCAGTAAAGTGGCAGGATATAAAATCAATGCACAGAAATCAGTGGCATTCCTATACACCAACAACAAGAGAGAAGAAATACAAATTAAGGAGTCGATCCCATTTACAATTGCACCCAAAACCATAAGATACCTGGGAATAAATCTAACCAAAGAGGCAAAGGATCTGTACTCAGAAAACTCTAAAATACTCATGAAAGAAATTGAGGAAGACACAAAGAAATGGAAAAACGTTCCATGCTCATGGATTGGAAGAAAAACATTGTGAAGATGTCAATGCTCCCTAGAGCAACTACACATTCAATGCAATCCCCATCAAAATACCATCCACTTTTTTTAAAGAAATGGAACAAATAATCCTAAAATTTGTATGGAACCAGAAGAGACCCCGGATAGCCAGAGGAATGTTGAAAAAGAAAAGCAAAGCTGGCGGCATCACAATTCCGGACTTCCAGCTCTATTACAAAGCTGTCATCATCAAGACAGTATGGTACTCGCGCAAAAACAGACACATAGATCAATGGAACAGAATAGAGAGCCCAGAAATGGACCTTCAACTCTATGGTCAACTCATCCTCGACAAAGCAGGGAAGAATGTCCAATGGAAAGAAGACAGTGTCTTCAAAAATGGTGGTGGGAAAATTGGACAGCCACATGCAGAAGAATGAAACTGGACCATTTCCTTACACCACACACAAAAAAAGACTCCAAATGGTTGAAAGACCTAAATGTGAGACAGGAGTCCATCAAAATCCTAAAGGAGAACACAGGCAGCAACCTCTTCGACCTCAGCTGCAGCAACTTCTTCCTAGAAACATCGCCAAAGGCAAGGGAAGCAAAGGCAAAAATGAACTATTGGGGTTTCATCAAGATAAAAAGCCTTTGCATAGCAAAAGAAACAGTCCACAAAACCAAAAGACAACCAACAGAATGGGAGAAAATATTTGCAAATGACATCTCAGATAAAGGGCTAGTATCCAAAATCTGTAAAGAACTTCTCAAACTCAACACCCAAAGAACAAATAATCCAATCAAGAAATGGGCAGAAGACATGAACAGACATTTTTCCAAAGAAGACATCCAAATGGCCAACAGACACATGAAAAAGTGCTCAACATCGCTCGGCATCAGGGAAATCCAAATCAAAACCTCAATGAGATACCACTTCACACCAGTCAGAATGGCTAAAATTAACAAGTCAAGAAACGACAGATGTTGGCGGGGATGCGGAGAAAGGGGAACGCTCCTACACTGTTGGTGGGAATGCATGTTGGTGCAGCCACTCTGGAAAACAGTATGGAGGTTCCTCAAACAGTTGAAAATAGAGCTACCCTACGATCCAGCAATTGCACTACTGGGTATTTACCACAAAGATACAAATGTAGGGATCCGAAGGGGTACGTGTACCCCAATGTTTATAGCATCAATGTCCACAATAGCCAAACTGTGGAAAGAGCCAAGATGTCCATTGACAGAGGAATGGATAAAGAAGAGGTGGTATATATACACAATGGAATATTATGCAGCCATCAAAAGGAATGAGATCTTGCCATTTGCAACGACGTGGATGGAACTGGAGGGTGTTATGCTGAGTGAAATAAGTCAATCAGAGAAAGACATGTATCATATGACCTCACTGATATGAGGAATTCTTAATCTCAGGAAACAAACTGAGGGTTGCTGGAGTGGTGGGGGGCTGGGAGGGATGGGGTGGCTGGGTGATAGACATTGGGGAGGGCATGTGCTATGGTGAGTGCTGTGAATTGTGCAGGACTGTTGAATCACAGATCTGTACCTATGAACGAAATAATGCAATATATGTTAAGAAAAAATAAAGGAAGAAGATAGCAGGAGGGGAAGAATGAAGGGGGGTAAATCAGAGGAGGAGACGAACCATGAGAGACGATGGACTCTGAGAAACGGACTGGTGGTTCTAGAGTGGAGGGGGGTGGGGGGATGGGTTAGCCTGGTGATGGGTATTAAGGAGGGCACATTCTGCATGGAGCACTGGGTGTTTTGCAGAAACAATGAATCATGGAACACTACCACAGAAACTAATGATGTAATGTATGGTGATTAACATAACAATAAAAAATTTTAAAAAAAGCCTATGGGAATGAGGTTTAATTTATCAAACACAAACAGTAGACATCTTCTTTTTATGGCCAGCAACATTGATGAAGAAGCCTCCAATAAAGCAAAAACTCAAAGTTGCTTGTTCAAGCCTCTCAAAGAATACCATCCTCACATTACAAGGTGCATAAATCATTCACTTTATTGGTTCAGTCTACCCCCGGAGAACTGACCTGATGATAATAAGATTTCATGAGAATTAGCTACGGTATCATTCCTTTTGTTGTTTTTCCTGTCCGGTTTGTCGCTACAGTAAGCTAAAAATTTCACCTTTCAAAAACTGAAGAAAAGAATCCCACACTGTTATTTATCCTTGAAGAAATATTTCAACTATAACACACATTTGTTAGAATCAATACGGAATTTCATTTAAAAATATTATTTATTTCCTTTTTGTAACTTTTAGACAGACATTTCATTCAACAAATATTCACTGATTCCCATACCTTTGCTGGAAACTCCTATTGATTAGGATGTCCATGTGGGGGGAATGTGTGTGAAGAGCTCAATTTTGTATGGGTTTCCTTTGGACTTAAAGAATTATTTTTAATATAATGTTCAAAAATGTTTTTGCTTTTCCAGTGTTGTTACTTTAGATACTCTAATCACTCAGTAATGTCTGGTCAGTTGTTTACTTATGGCTTTCTGTGTATGTGTTTTACGAAAGGAGTTAACAGGTAGTAAAAGGTGCTGTGCTTCCTTTGCTCACTAAGGCCTGCAAAGAGATAGCATCGATATACGCAGGTGAATTACAGGCCAGAGTTACTCAGAGTGAGCAACAGGGAAGTGAATAGTGGCTCGTGGCAATGCCTGAACAGCAGAAGAAGCAACCATGAGGAGGCACTGCTATCATAAGGTCTGTTTAAAAGCCTATACAATACAAATGCCCCTTTTCTAAATGTGGTAGAAGAAGGGGTAACTTTAGAAAGTTGGGGGTGATAACTAACCCTTGGGTTAAAATATCATTTAAAATCCATTTTTAACTATTTTGGCTAACATGCATTCAACACTTTTTGTGGGCTAATCTTATTAGGAAGCATAAAATGCACAATTTCAGTGGATCCTAAATGATGATAAGCAATCCATTTGTGGTTCGCAGAATGATTTTGTGGCACAGGGAAAAACTTATGAAATTATTTTAGTATGCGTGGCATATATCTATGTGGCCAAGCAGTATGCATACGTGTACGTCTGTATACATACATATATATAGTGAGTCTATATATGATTTTAATATATAAAATCATACAGCTTAGGATGAGGCTAAGTAAAGATAATTATTTTAAGGAAAAGTATTAAATATGTAATGATAAAAATGCAGATATGGAAGGAATTGTGAAGGTGGAACATGACTGACTTGTGTTTGAAAAACACCGAATAATTACATTTGGTCTTCATTATCACTTACTAAGGTAGATAATACCACTGTTATTTTATTTCTGAGGACAATGGATTTGGGGAAGGTTAAAGAATTGGTCCAAGGTGTCCCAGTGACAAGTTAAGACACTATCTAAATGCTAAATTATCAGTCACCCAAATCCATGCTCTTAATTTTGACTTATCTTCCTTCTTTATGGATCAGATGCTGTGTTAGGTTGGGTCATATGAAGTTGCTGATATATGAGTTTTCATTCCATGAAAATGACAATTTCATATTGTTCAATTTAAAATATCATTGAGGGGCGCCTGGGTGGCTCAGTCGGTTAAGCATCTGCCTTCGGCTAAGGTCATGATCCCAAGGTCCTGGGATCGAGTGCCACATCAGTCTCTCTGCTCAGCGGGGAGTCCGCTTCTGCCTCTCACTCTCCTGTGCTCATGCACTCTCTCTCTCTAATAAATAAAATATTTAAAATAAAACAAAATAAAAATACTATTGAAATAAAAGAAAGAAATTCTACATTTCCAACCAACATTCTAAAGCTGCAAATAAATTAGGGCAATTTGTCAAATTCTTAAAATAAAAATCTATCACCCATAGGCAAAAAAAGAGTATGCATTTCTCTTGGTTTCATTTTATGGTTTTCAAGTGGTCATTTAGAAAGGGCTATAAAAGCAAAAGGAAAGTGAAGCATAAATACATGACAGGCAATAGAGAGAGGAGGAGAGTGGAACTAGAATAAACTAGTGCCAGACAGGAGACAGTCCTGACAAAATCCAGAGGCAGGAGCATGTCAGGATATGACACTGGGCACTGCTGCAACCAACTTCCAGGTGTAAAATTGGCTGAAGACAGAGGGAGGCTAGCAAAACCAATAAATTGAAAGGACCTAGAGGGTATCATGCTAAGTGAAATTAGCCAGTCAGAGAAAGACAAAAATCACGATTTCACTCATATATTGACTTAAGACACAGAACAAACCAACAAAGGGAAAAAAGAGACAATCAAAAAAGAGACTCTTAAATACAGAAATCAAATCTGGTGGTTGCTGGAGGGGAGGTGGGCGGGGGGATGGGTGATATAGGTGAAGGGGATGAAGAATGCACTTTAGCTTGATGATCACTAAATGTAGAGAACTGTTGAATCATTTGATTCTATACCTGAAACTCATAGAACACTGTATGTTCACTATATTCCAATAAAAAATGAAAGAACCTGGGATTTTGATGGCACAATGGAGTCATATACTTAACCTAGAGCTATCCCCACCCGTGGATTTAGTGTAATATAAGATAATGACATCCTTATGGTTTTAACTAGTGCTTCCCAAACTTCAATGTGCATACAAATCAGGTGGGGAATATGTCCTACATTGTAAATCTGGGGAGAGACCTGAGATTCCTCATTTCTAACAAATGCCCAGGGCATGCCAACGCTGCTGGTCCATGGACCACACTTTAAGAAGCAATGGTGTAAGCTACTTGGATTTGGATTGTTAGCTGCAGTAAAAAACATCTTAGGGAATAAGATAATTTTACTGATGATCTCCTTCTCACCCTATACCCTGCTGTGGGAACATGTCTCTGTGAACATGAAGGAAATCATTGCAAACAGAGTCTGCTTTACAGAGATTCTGCTGGACTGTAGCAAGGCATTTATCCTCTAACCAGTACTGCCCAATAGCTCTTACAATGATGTAAATGTTGTATATCTGTGTTATCCAATATGATAACCACTAGCCACGTGTGGCTACTGTGCGCTTGAAATATGGCTAGTGTAAATGAGAAACTGAATTTTTACCCATATCTAATTATAATAACTTAAATTTACAACTAAATAACTACATGCAGCTAGTGGCTGCCATATTGGACAGTACTGGTCTAAACCAACAGACAACTAGGTTGACAATAGCAAGGATTGCTTACTTGTCAGCCTTTATCCATAATACTTTATTATGTCACACAATATTTATAAGGAAGGATATCCTGAGTTAAGGAATTTAGGAATAAATATGAAGAGCATTTTCTGAAATCTTGGTTTTCTACACAAATTTATAAATGTCAAAATGGCATATGTTTTCATTAATTTCAGCCTCTATTTGATAGCCTAAATAGTGTTTCTTGGGCTTTATGGAAATGCATTATAAAATGTATAAAAATACTTACAAAACATAAGCATATGCTAGATGCTATACTAATAAATATGTAAAAGTATAGACTTCATAAATCCTAGGGACTTACGATGAAAAATTACTATGATTGGTTCTCAGGCCCCATTTCCTAGACTTCATAATTACTTGCTTATATACAATTCTCAAATAATAAATACAACTAATGAAAGGAGGTAAAATATTAATGTGAATTTATAGATTACAAAAGAATCCCCAGTGATGTTCAATTAGCATGTTATACACCCAAAACACAATCACATGATTTAAGTTGTCAATAAAACCTATATATTTGATTTAAGGGAGGGCTACTGGTATGAATTAGAGAAACTGAATATTTAATGCACTTTTTACTTTCAAATGCATGCCATTTAGTAACTAAAATCACTGATAAAAACCAAAATTAATTTATTGACTTATTCAAACTGCCGGCCTGAAAATCTCAGCAAAATGGCTGTAGTGACTAGATTACATAGTTTTGATTTTAGCTCAAGAATTTTTTATGTACAGGGGCGCCCAGGTGGCTCAGTTGGTTAAAGTGACTGCCTTCGGCTCAGGTCATGATCCTGGAGTCCCGGGATCGAGTCCTGCATTGGGCTCCCTGCTCAGCAGGGAGTCTGCTTCTCCCTCTGACCTTCTCATGCTCCCTCTCTCTATCTCATTCTCTCTCTCAAATAAACAAATAAAATCTTTAAAAAAATTTTTTATGTACAACTAGATGTTCTGGGAATGCTGATAAATACTTAAATATGTAGTTATTTTAACCCCCTTGTATGGGTTTTTGTTTCATTTACTCTATTACGAAAGTGATCAATGAAGGTGACATTTATACATCAGGTTTTTATTTAAACTATCACAGAAATGTGAATTAGTGGAATTTATATCCAGCCAGGTGATTCCAATGAACATCCAGGGGTGAAAATGATTGTGTTGGTTTTCAGGACTCAGGCATAATTTTTACTTCAGCCCTTGGGTGTTCACAAGTGGCAAACGTTTAGTCATGCCCAGGCAGCATGACTCTATCAGGATTAACATGAACCAGAGGCAAGGAGATGACACAGAAACAGGTTTAGGACACATAAAAATGTCTTCACTGAATTATTTATAAATGAATAATACTATATAAGTACTAAATTACCTACTAAAATAGTAGTTTTAACCTTGTGTGATTTGGGACATTTAAATATAACTTTATGTATGAATAACAGGTTATATTTATCATGTGCCAGACAACAGAGGTATTACTGTAATTAATCCTAGTGATGCAGGAACTGATCTTAGCCCCAATTTACAGACGAGGAAACAAAGGTATGCATGGGTCAAGGGGCAAGCAAGGGAAGGTGGGAAAGCGGGAATCAGTTAGTTTGGCCCTGGGGCCTACTTCACCATCATGCTATACTGACTGTATGAATGTGATTTTTTAGAGATGACTTTTATATCTACTCATTTCATTTATATCAGTGATTATCAGGACGTAAAAATAGAAGGAAAAAAGGTCATTTAGTGGGATCTTATAGAGATTGTCATTAATGGATAATTTTGCTCTTTCTTCTCACCAAAATGAAAAGTACAGTTGTTACTATTGAGACAAATATTCTTAGCATAAGGTTTACACTAATGCTAGAAACCACAATACACTGAGACCTAGTTTCCCTCAAACATATCGTGACAAGGTAAGATAAATGACCAGACACTTTAAATATTTATAATGTTTCACTAAATGTAGGAATCAGAAAACATGATATATTCTAGGCAAAGCAAAACAAACAAAAAAAAACCCACATTGTTTTAAAATTATAAAGCAACATTGATTTTTTTAAAAGCAAAGTTTCAGTAATGCATATACAAACACATGTAGAGGCTTTTGTTGTATGGCAGTAATGAATGAGCCATATGAAGCACATTAGTAGTTTTCAATTCTCAAGGTTTGGGACATTTATCAAAGCTCAATGAATGCCTTGTGAAATACAAGCTTTAAAACCAAGAATCCAAGAAAAACAATGACCCCAAATGTGTACAACTTTCCCCATCATTGTTACCTCTCTCCTGCCACATTTAACCACCCCTACCTCCACCACCACCGTCTGCCAGTTCCCATTCTAAATTTCTGAAAGTGTACTATCTGCGTCTGCGCACATGGTTCCTCCCTCCTTGCCCCCCTGCACCTCTGTGCCTCAATTAATGCACCCTCCGTCTGCCAAGTCCTAATCATACCTTAAAAAATCCAGCTACAAAGCCTGACAGTGGACAATGGTCTTCTGTCCACCACCAGTATACGACTACGAGTAGAGTAGTTTCCATTGCAGAAAGAAATGAGGCAAAGGTCTAACTGAATCACATAAAGAGTCTTTTCCCCCCTAAAACAACGTGTTGGTCCTCTTCTCTACAGCACCACCACTCAGACCAATTAGTACGCTGACATCCATCTTGGGCCAGAAGAGAAAGCAAGGAGAACGACATGCACATTTTTCAAAATTTCCCACTAATTCTGAAAGTTACCATTATATTACACCCTGCCCCCTGGTCTTGGAGGCCACAGTTTTTAGTCCACAACCTCACAATAAATATTTCTGAAAGATTCACCTGCCAAGTTCCCCTTCTAACAGCCAGAAATAAAAATAAATTTTCAACCCTCCCTCAAAATTAAACGTGTATTCATATTTATTTTTTCACCGAATGGAATGTGAGAAATAGTGCTGTTTGAAAAGGATTCTGTGTGACGAAAATGTACCATTGTTTTCAAAATCCTGATCTATTTTATTCCTCCATCCATATATCTCAACAGCAGCTTAATTATTGATATTCTTCAACTATCCAGAATAAGATTGAAGTTCAAAATGCAAACAAATTCATTTGCATTTTGAAAGTATAAATTCAAAAGAGTCACAGTAACATAATAAAGAAGGTGCATGGCTGGATGCAAAAGATTTTTGTGGCAAACACATAATGGCAACCCTCAATTCAATCTTCCTGATTAAATACTCACAAAGTGGATGAAGAAATGCAGATGTCATCACAAACCAAGGACTACTACTAAATACAATGATTGGAAGATTGTTTAAATTATCCCTAGTAAGAATGGGGAATGCTGACATTCAAAGATCACATTCATTTATATGGCAAGAGAAGCCTACTCTCAAATTAAAAAATTATGTCACTATATAATATCTGGCATAGAGCCTGGCATATAGTAGACCCATGATAAATATTTCTTGAATGAATAAGAGGTATCATTTAATTAACCATCAAACATAAGACATAATACAAAAACATGAACTCTTTCCTGATCAGAAATATCAGAATTAAGATGATAAAAATACCAATTTCCATAAAATCTGTTCCTGTTGAGAAAGTCTATTAATTTAATTTGAACCAATTTTTTGTCCTTAAAGTACAATGACATCGTTGTGCTTTTTGTCAACTCCGGCACAGTTTCTCAAACATGGCCAGCATGCTCCTGTCTCCGGACCTTTCCATTTGTTTGCCCCAGCTATCTGTATGGCTCGTTCGCTCCCTTCATTTATGGCTCTCCTTAAACATTAACTCACCAGAGAGGCCTACCCTAACCGACTGCCTCCGTACAATCACACACATGACGTTTCCTTCTCCAAATCTATCTCCTGACTCTTTTCCCTGTATCATTTATCACCGTCTGATAAGTTATACATATTTTGTAACTGTGTCCTCCCACTAAGAATGCAAGCTTCATAAGAGAGGGAGTTAGTCTGCTTTGTTCATTGATAATTCCCTAGGATCTAAAACAGTGCTGGGAATATAGTAGGTAAGAATTGTTAGTGAGAGAGATGAATGAATGATTAAACTTAATTTTCTAATTATCATTGTTTATCTTTGTGTAAAAGCATTGTTCCAAAAAATCCTACCCTCTACTCTGATTTCTATTAATTCTAGAGACTGGGCTTTCCTACTTATAATTTAAACTGTAAGAGTCATACACTTTTTATTATTTGAACAAGGACTCTCCACATTTTAACTGCACATTATTTACAGAAAGAATTGTGGCAGCCAGTCATATCCATTTGAACGTGACCGAATTATTGTATGTTAATTATTGCTGCTTATTAGGCCAGTAATTAATTGTCAGTACTCTCACGTTGTCTCTATTGTATATTCCTTCACAAGAATCTTGCAATTCCATTAGTCAGCCCATGAGATAATATCAACATTTGAGGATTAAATGAGACATCACCCAGCACCATTTTTGGAGCTTCTAAGAAAGTAGTTAAAATGTTTGGCCCCTCAGTTAATAGGAAAAGAGGAACAAGAAATAATAAAAGCAGTGGTCTACAAACAAGGAGTATGGATTTATACTGTTTCATAATTGTTTCAAGTAGATCAGTGCTGCTCAAACTTTAATGGGCTTAGTTAGGAATCACTCGTGATCTTGCTAAATTGCAGATTCTGATCCTGTAGAGCAGAGGGAGGACGGAGATTCTGCATTTTTAATAAGTTCTCAGGTAATGTTGGTCTTGCTGTCCTTGAACCACCTTGATCTCCAAGAAATTCTCATTTTAACATTAGAAGAATTTAAAAATGAATTAACAAAATGGTGATATAAAATCACACGTAGGAGTTTGAGATTACGCATTGTTAAAACAGTCATTACAATAAATTCATTTGTTGGACTGGAAGCACCTGAAGGAATTAATTCATTTGTTCATCCATTCACTTATATATTCATATATGCAATATGTTAGCCACTTCACTTGGGAGAAAACCCACCATGTGTTCAGCATCTCCTTTGCTCTATTCATCACTCATGTATGTCATCTCATCTCAATATTGGAACAGACATGTGGCGAAAAAAGTTGAACCAGATTTTTTAGACATATTTTTCTCTTCAAAATGTGGATGGTGATTAACAATGATTTGCCATGTTATGACTGGTATCATTACCCAGATACTGTTCAGATCTCGCCTCCTGCTGATGGAAACCAGAAGAGAACTTCACGTGGCCTCCTTACTGACTCGCTTTCATTTTCTTCCCCCACCATCACAAAGACTTTACTTTCCCCCTGCATGTCCTAACCACAATTATCAGAGAAGTTGATGGAACTTGCTGAGCTTATCTTTATGAGTCCTTGTAGAAATGTCAGTAAATCTCTTTTTCTCTCTGCAGGTTGCATTTTTCAATCAAATTAATGAGTTTATTCATAGAGAAGAAGATTTTCTGTTGTCCCTGTGCCAGTTGCCTTTTTGCACTTCCACAGTAGGAAGTTTTGTCTTTTTCTTCTTGCTCCCTCACCTCCCACCACTCGAAGGGTATTCCGCAGCATAAAATGCATCAAAACAAAAATCATTTTACCTCCTCTCCTTAAGGTTTCCAACTTGAGTATGTCAAGAGACAGTGTACATTATATGTGGTTAAAAAAAAAAATAAGAAGATAGCAGGAAGGGAAAAAAGAAGGGGGGGAATCGGAGGGGGAGACAAACCATGAGAGACTATGGACTCTGAGAAACAAACTGAGGGTTCTAGAGGGGAGGGAGGTTGGGGGATGGGTTAGCCTGGTGCTGGGTATTAAAGAGGGCACGTACTGAACGGAGCACTGGGTGTTACATGCAAACAATGAATCATGGAACACTACATCAAAAACAAATGATGCAATGTGTGGTGATTAACATATAATAAAAAAAAGAGTGTCCTGTTTTTGTTATTTTAATTATGCAATCAGTGGCATTTAGTTCTTTCCTTCCAATTTCATAAACATTGTTAAAGATTTTTTTATTATTATGTTCAATTAGCCAACATATAGTACATCATCAGTTTTTGATGTAGTGTTCAACAATTCATTAGTTGCATAGATTTTTAATGGACCAATAGTAGCATGTTGGTGTCAAAGTAGCATGTGGCTAGAGATGTTTTTACAAACTTCTTTACCATATTAGCTTCATCATCAATTCATATCTATGAATATATCAGAATTGTAGTGGAAAGAAATAAGAAAAGAACCAAATGGAAATGGAGTAAAAAGAGGAAGAAAGGAGGGAGAAGCATCTGTGTGTGTGATTTTTTTACTGACTTTTTTTTTTTTATTTTAGCTAGTTTACATTGCAATATTAGTTTCAGGAGTAGAATTCAGTGATTCATCACTGACATACAACACCCAGTACGCATCACAAAAAGTGCCCTAAATACCCGTCACACATCTAGCCTATCCCCCCACCCACCTCCTGCCATCAACCCTCAGTTTGTTCTCTATCATTAAGAGTCTCTTATGAGGGGCGCCTGGGTGGCTCAGTTGGTTAAGCAACTGCCTTCGGCTCAGGTCATGATCCTGGAGTCCCAGGATCGAGTCCCACATCGGGCTCCCTGCTCGGCGGGGAGTCTGCTTCTCCCTCTGACCCTCTTCCCTCTCGTGCTCTCTGCCTCTCATTCTCTCTCTCTCTCAAATAAATAAATAAAAATCTTAAAAAAAAAAAAAAAGAGTCTCTTATGATTGGGCGCCTGGGTGGCTCAGTTGGTTAAGCGACTGCCTTCGGCTCAGGTCATGATCCTGGCGGGGAGTCTGCTTCTCCATTTGACACTCTCCCCTCTCGTGCTCTCTATCTCATTCTCTCTCTCAAATAAATAAATAAAATCTTTAAAAAAAAAAAGAGTCTCTTATGATTTATTTCCTTCTGTCCCTCCCCACCCCTTCCCATATGTTCAACTATTTTCTTTCTTAAATTCCACATATGAGTGAAATCATACAATATTTGTCTTTCTCTGAGTGACTTATTTCATTTAGCATAATACACTCTAGCTTCATCCACATAACTGCAAATGGCAAAATTCCATTTTTTGCTGGCTGAGTAATATTCCAGTGTGTGTGTGTGTGTGTGTGTGTGTGTGTGTGTGTGTGTGTGTGTGACATCTTCTTTATCCATTCATACTGACATTTCTTTATAAAGCATATTTCTAAGTGTTTCAATATTTCAATTGTAAAATTTCAACTTCAAATGTAATTTCAATCACTCTGAACATGTTCCCTCACACCCAGGGAAAACACCCACAATCATATACTTTGGGAAAAAATGAACAAGGCAATTAGAACAAGACGGAGAAAAAGAGTGAAAAATACATATGAGGCAAAGTACTAACCACAATGTTACAGTTAAATAGCGCATGGCTAGCCATCTTATTTACAATGGTGATCATTCTTTGCATTTTGTAATTATTTTGCATTCACAATCTACTTTTCATACCCTATCTCAGCCAGTATCTTTTTGAGGTATGCCAGGTACACAGTAGAAGTGCTGTTGTTTCAACAATCAGTAACTAAGAATCACAGGGGGGAAGTATGTTACCCCAGTTCACATAAATAGGTGTTTAAGAAAGTGAGACCTTATCCCTTAGGCAAATTAGAGTAAGGTGGAAATAGGAGCATTTTGTTACCTCTCTCTATATTTTTAATTTCTTTTTTGTTTGATAATTGTTAATGATTTGTGGGATAAATAGCATTTCTCAGATGCAACCTGTGTATAGCTGACATCTATGTGCATGAGGCAAGGATATCTATTTCCAAAACAAAAGGATCCTGACTGTTAAAAAGGCAAAAAAGGAACTAAAATAAATAGAGCAGGAGTAGAGGAAGGAAACATGGCAGAGGAGTAGGGGACCCTATTTCAACTGGTCCCCGGAATCGAGCTGGATATCTACCAGACCACTCTGAGCACCCACGAAACCAGCCTGAGATGGAAGAAGATCTGGATCTCTACAAACAGAATATCACAGGTGGTTGGTTTTGAGGTATGAAGCGGGGAGCCCTGATTCCACAGGCAGATATTGGAGGATAAACGGCAGTGGGAGGGAGCCTGGACGTGGGGATCCTACACCGCCGGTGAGCGACAGCCTCATGCTGGGGACGGGGCACAAACTCGCAGACCAGTAGTGGCGGGGAAAGAACTTTAGGGCAGCCCCCAGTGCGGAAACCTGGAGCGGCGGGGTTGCGAGTGCGACCTGGGAATGGCTGGCGGTTTTAGAAGCACAAAGGGCAGAGACGTGCCCCGACCTGGAGGCAGGACTGGGGGCGCTGCGGAGGGGCGCACAACCCAGGCCACTGCAGTTTATAGCAGCACGGACAGAAACGGAGATAGTGTGGCCTGGAGAGCTCACTGAAGAACAGACTGCGGTCTCTCTGCTCTGAGGCAGAGGGTGGGAAATGGTCTCTTCTGCTCTGACTCGTGTAAAAGACAGGGAAAGCTGCCAGGGAAAGCCACGAGAGAACAAAAGCCCCAAAAAACTGGTTCCCACCGAGCCCATCCCCCACCACAGGGGGGCAGGGCAAGTCTGCCCAAAAAGGGTTGCCCTGAGTAACAGCACAGTAGGCCCCTCCCCCAGAAGACAGGCTGGGAGAACAAGAGGCCTAAGGTCCCTAGAAAACTGGTGCATCTTGCTTGGGTTCTGGTTAATAACTTGGACTCTATACATTCCCTCAAACAGCCATCAACAGAATGACTAGGAGGAGGAACCCCTAAGATAGAAAAGACTCAGAGATTATGACTTATGCTGCAGATTTACAAACGGATGCAGATATAACCAAGATGTCAGAGATGGAATTCAGGCTAAGCAATTGTGAAGACAATGGCTACAATGGAGAAATCAATTAATGGCAACATAAAGTCTCTAAGGGCAGAAATGAAAGCTGAATTGGCAGAACTTAAAAATGCTATCAATGAGATCCAGTCCAATCTAGATAATCTAACAGCTAGGGTAACTGAGGCAGAAGAACGAATAAGCGACCTGGAAGACAATTTAATAGATAAAAAGGGAAAAGAGGAGGCCAGGGAAAAACAACTCAGAATCCATGAAAATCGAATCAGAGAAATAAGTGACACCATGAAGCGTTCCAATGTCAGAAGAATTGGAATCCCGGAGGGGGTGGAGAGAGAGAAAGGACTAGAAGATGTATTTGAGCGAATCATAGCTGAGAACTTCCCTAATCTGGGGAATGAAACAAACATTCGTGTCCTAGAGGCAGAGAAGACCCCTCCCAAGATCAAGGAAAACAGGCCAGCACCCCGGCATGTAATAGTAAAACTTGCAAATCTTAGAACCAAGGAAACCATCTTAAGGGCAGTTAGGGGAAAGAGAATCCTTACGTACAGAGGGAGGAACATCAGAATAATGTCAGACCTATCCACAGAGACCTGGCAAGACATATTCAGGGTACTAAATGAATAGAATATGCAGCCAAGAATACTTTATCCGGCAAGGCTGTCATTTAGAATGGATGGAGACATGCAGAGCTTCCACGATCGGCAGAAACTGAAAGAATATGTGACCACTAAGCTGGCCCTGCAAGAAATATTAAGGGGGATTCTATAAAAGGAGAAAGACCCCAAGAGTGATATACAACAGAAATTTACAGGGACAATCTATAAAAACGTCTTCACAGGCAACGTGATGACAACTCATATCTTTCAATAATCACTCTCAACATGAATGGCCTAAATGCTCCCATAAAACGGCACAGGGTTGCAGATTGGATAAAAAGACAGGACCCATCCATATGCTGTTTACAAGAGACTCATTTTGAACCTAAAGATACGTCCAGACTGAAAGTGAAGGGATGGAAATCCATCTTCCATGCCCACGGACCTCAAAAGAAAGCTGGGATAGCAATTCTTATATCAGACAAATTAGATTTTAAACTAAAGTCTGTACTTAGAGACAGATAAGGACACTCTATCATTCTTAAAGGGTCTATCCAACAAGAAGATCTAACAATTGTAAATAACTATGCCCCCAACATGGGAGCAGCCATCTACATAACCCAACTGTTAACCAAAATCAAGAGTCATATTGATAACAATACGTTAATTGTAGGAGAACTCAATACTCCACTCTCAGCAATGGACAGATCATCTAAGCAGAAAATCAACAAGGAAACAAGAGCTTTGAATGATACACTGGACCAGATGGACCTCATAGATATTTACAGAACATTCTACCCTAAAACAAAACAACAGAATACTCATTCTTCTCAAGTGCACATGGAACTTTCTCCAGAATAGACCACATACTGGGTCACAAATCAGGTGTCAACTGATACCAAAAGATTGAGATTATTCCCTGCATATTCTCAGACCACAATGCTTTAAAACTGGAACTCAATCACAGGAAAAAATCTGGCAGAAATTCAAACACTTGGAAGCTAAGAACCACTCTGCTCAAGAGTGTTTGGGTCAACCAGGAAATCAAAGAAGAACTTAAACAATTCATGGAAATCAATGAGAATGAGAACACATCGGTCCAAAACCTATGGGATACTGCAAAGGCAGTCCTAAGGGGGAAATACATAGCCATCCAAGCCTCACTCAAAAAAACAGAAAAATCCCGAATTCACCAACTAACCCTTGAACTTAAAGAACTAGAGAAAAAGCAACAAATGATGCCTAAGCCACACACTAGAAGAGAAATAATTAAGATTAGAGCAGAAATCAATGAATTAGAAACCAGAAACACAGTAGATCAGATCAACGAAACTAGAAGTTGGTTCCTTGAAAGAATTAATAAGATTGATAAATCACTGGCCAGACTTATCCAAAAGAAGAGAGAAAGAACCCGAAATAATAAAATGATGAATGAAAGGGGAGAGATCACGACTAACACTAAGGAAATAGAAACAATTATTAGAAATTATTATCAACAACTATATGCCAATAAACTGAGCAATCTGGATGAAATGGAGGCCTTCCTGGAAACCTATAAGCTGCCAAAACTGAAACAGGAAGAAATTGACAACCTGAATAGGCCAATAACCAGTAACGAGATTGAAGCAATGATCAAAAACCTCCCAAAAAACAAGCGTCCAGGGCCTGATGGAGTCCCTGGGCAATTCTACCAAACATTCAAAGAAGAAATAATACCTATTCTACTGAAGCTGTTTCAAAAAATAGAAACAGAAAGAGAACTTCCAAACTCATTCTATGAGGCCAGCATTACCTTAATCCCCAAACCAGGCAAAAACCCCATCAAAAAGGAGAATTTCAGACCAATATCCCTGATGAATATGGACTTCAAAATCCTCAACAAAAGCCTAGCTAATAGGATCCAACAATACATTAAAAGGATCATCCACCACGACCAAATGGGATTTATCCCCGGGATGCAAGGGTGGTTCAACATTTGCAAATCCATCAAGGTGATAGAACACATTAATAAGAGGAGGGAGAAGAACCATATGGTCCTCTCAATTGATGCAGAAAAAGCATTTGACAAAATACAACATCCTTTCCTGATTAAAACTCTTCAGAGTCTAGGGATAGAGGGAACATTCCTCAAGTTCATAAAATTCATCTATGAAAAACCCACCGCGAATATCATCCTCAATGGGGAAAAGCTGAGAGCCTTTCCCTTAAGATCAGGAACACATCGAGGATGCCCACTCTCGCCACTATTGTTCAACATAGTACTAGAAGTCCTAGCAACAGCAATTAGAAAACAAAAAGAAATAAAAGGTACTCAAAATGGCAAAGAAGTCAAACTCTCTCTTTTCACAGACGACATGATACTTTCTGTGGAAAACCCAAAAGACTCCACCCCCAAATTACTAGAACTCACATAGCAATTCAGTAATGTGGCAGGATACAAAATCAATGCACAGAAATCAGTTGCTTTCTTATACACTAACAATGCAACTGTAGAAAGAGAAATTAGAGAAATGATTCCATTTACAATAGCACCAAAAATCATAAGATACCTCGGAATAAACCTAACCAAAGAGGTAAAGGATCTATACTCTAGGAACTACAGAACACTCATGAAAGAAATCGAAGAAGACACAAAAAGATGGAAAAATATTCCATGCTCATGGATCGGAAGAATAAACATTGTTAAAATGTCTATGCTACCCAGAGCAATCTATACCTTCAATGCCATCCCGATCAAAATTCCAATGACATTTTACAAAGTGCTGGAACAAACAATCCTAAAATTTGTATGGAATCACAAAAGACCCCAAATCGCCAAGGAAATGTTGAAAAAGAAAAACAAACCTGGGGGCATCACGTTGCCCGATTTCAAGCTATATTACAAAGCTGTGATCACCAAGACAGCATGGTACTGGCACAAAAACAGACATATAGACCAATGGTACAGAATAGAGAACCCAGATATGGACCCTCAACTCTATGGTCAAATAATCTTTGACAAAGCAGGAAAAAAACATGCAATGGAAAAATGGAAAAAAGACAGTCTCTTCAATAAACAGTGCTGGGAAAATTGGACAGCCACATGCAGAAGAATGAAACTCGACCATTCTCTAACACCATTCACAAAGATAAACTCAAAGTGGATGAAAGACCTCAATGTGAGACAGGAATCCATCAAAATCTTAGAGGAGAACAGAGGCAGTAACCTCTTTGACATCACCCACAGCAACTTCTTTCAAGATACATCTCCAAAAGCTAGTGAAACAAAAGCAAAAATGAACTTTTGGGACTTCATCAAGATCAAAAGCTTCTGCACAGCAAAGGAAACAGTCAACAAAACAAAGAGGCAACCCACAGAATGGGAGAAGATATTTGCAAATGACACTGCAGATAAAGGGCTGGTATCCAAGATCTATAAGGAACTTCTCAAACTCAACACCCAAAAAACAAATAATCAAGTCAAAAAGTGGGCAGAAGATATGAAAAGACACTTCTCTGAAGAAGACATACAAATGGCTAACAGACCCATGAAAAAATGTTCATCATCATTAGCCATCAGGGAAATTCAAATCAAAACCACATTGAGATACCACCTTACGCCAGTTAGAATGGCAAAAATTGACAGGGCAAGAAACAACAAATGTTGGAGAGGTTGTGGAGAAAGGGGAACCCTCTTACACTGTTGGTGGGAATGCAAGTTGGTACAGCCACTTTGGAAAACAGTGTGGAGGTTCCTCAAAAATTTAAAAATAGAGCTACCCTATGACCCAGCAACTGCACTCCTGGGTATTTACCCAAAGACACAGATGTAGTGAAAAGAAGGGCCATATGCACCCCAACGTTCATAGCAGCAATGTCCACAATAGCCAAACTGTGGAAAGAGCTGAGATGCCCATCAGCAGATGAATGGATAAAGAAGATGTGGTCCATATATACAATGGAAAATTGCTCAGCCATCAGAAAGGATGGATACCCAACTTTTACATCAACATGGGTGGGACTGGAGGAGATTATCCTAAGTGAAATAAGTCAAGCAGAGAAAGTCCGTTATCATGTGGTTTCATTTACTTGTGGAACGTAAGGAATAGCAAGGAGGACATTAGTAGAAGGAAGGGAAAGATGATGGGGGGGCGGAATTGGAGACTATGGACTCTGAGAAATGAACAGGGTTCTAGAGGGGAGGGGGGAGGGGGGATGGGTTAGCCCGGTGATGGGTATTAAGGAGGGCACGTACTGCATGGAGCACTGGGTGTTATATGAAAACAATGGATCGTGGATGACCACATCAAAAACTAATGATGTATTGTATGGTGACTAACATAACATAATAAAATTTTAAAAAATAAATAAATAAAACCAAAGTGCCCAAATCTTCCCTGAAGACAAACTGGTTTTTGATGTCAGGTTTAGTTAAGGGCTGATGTTGCCATTTTAGCTTTTCCATCGTCCAGCGGGAAGGGGGTGAGGAAATCACCAGCACACACACACATGCACACACACATTCATACATGTGTATGTGTGTGTGCATGTGTATGTGTATAAATATGGATGTGTGCACTATCATCCATGTATGTGTATCTATGCTGTCATCTATCATGTAATGGTAGCTGTCCCTTTAAGATGGGTTTTTTTAATTAAACTATTTTTTAAAACAGATTAAAAATTGGGAATTTTAATTTTAGGTTGAATTCACGTTTTCTTGTAACTCGGTCTCAAACTGCAATTCTTTAATTGACTGTTATGAACACGTGATACCTTATTATCAGTCTTATTTAAAAAAGGGATTGAGGAACGATGGGGCTCATAAGCCTCCAGAAGAGCATGGGGAAAAGAGAAGGTAGGAAAGAGGACAGTCGTTCCCCCGTGGGGCTTTAAAGACAAGCAAATTTTGTCTGAGGTTGCTTGGTTTAAGTTGCACAGATCGGTAAAAATAGAAGTTGTAACCTGAAGAAGGTTGGGATATGACCACAAGTGGGAGGCTCTACATCTTATAATTTATGATGATAAATGGGTGGAATAAAATCAGTTGACCCTTGGGCATGGGTACTGGGCCAACTCGAGCATTCTAATATGGCTGGGTGTGACTCTCACTTCCAGGGTTTGCTACCGTCATCAAAATGATCACAGCAGGGGAAGATGTCAGGATGTATAGACTAGTATCTCCTGGTTTGGAATACCAATATTTGTGAAAATTCTATCCTATATATGCCTTATTTATTTTTTCAAAAGACATGAGTTTAAAAATGTGTTTCTCCCCCCTCCCTATTGTCACGCTATAATTTAGTACTGAAATAGCAATCTTCCCAGCATATCTAATGAGTTTCTTTGGTCCTATTTTAAAGCTTTTAATCTTCATAAATAATAGCTAAGTAAACTTAAGGCGCCTGGACAATTTCTTTAGCTTAATGTATTCAAATCCACAGTGGCACTTCATTTCTTTTCATTTAAAAATAAATCTATCTTGTCTCAATAGGCTGTACATGAATACACACACCTAACAATATAAATCAAAGCAACATATCCAGAATGATGAGATCTACTTGTTACCTTTAGAAGAAACACACCATTTTCAGAAATGTCTCAAAAAATTCTTTTTTGATAAAGTCAATATATAGTCTTAAAATAATTCACAACCATAGAGTAGTTGCATAAGGATTTTCGAACACAGATGAGAAACATTCTTTCAAGAGGATTTCCATAAACACATGAGAAACTATTTAATATTTTGAGAGTTTTTCCTTCAGAAGAGACGTTTCCTAACAACTGTACCTAATAGGTGATGTTATGTGCATGGCTTCCCATTTATACTTCCAAGACTTCCAGAGTCACATTTAAATTTTGGAGAAAACTGAGAAAATATTAACTATGACACCAATTTTGGCAACTTTTAAAGCAGAGTTCTGTAGATAATGGTCCTTCTATCCAACATCTCCACATTAATTACAAAAGTGAAAAACAAAATGAAACAGACATGAAAATCCAACCAAAACATCCCCTAATAAAAAAAGAAAGCTACATACCTTGGAAACCAACTGAGAATCCCAACTGAAACAAAAAACTGCATCTAAATAATAGTAAGATTCCAAAACTTGCTATTTTTAGGAATTAAAAACAAAGACTTACTTGCTTTGTTTTTCCATGCTTGCTACCCTGAGGCATTCCCATCTTGAATTTAGGAGATTCATTTGTTCTTGTACTTCACTTTCTTCATCTTCTAATAACTTCCCTATTCCAATCAGTTGACTTCCCAGTTGCAGAACATTACCAACCCGTCCCTGATGGGATGTCAAATCCATCATGAACCCCTGACAGGGAAAGAAGGTGACACAAGTTGATACTTTAGGTAAATCCTTATGGTTTTGAATTTTAGTTTTTTTGTAATTTTAAATTTGTAGCCCAGTTAAATTATATTCCCAGTAAAATGATTTCATTTTTTATTTAAGAAAACCCAACATTGTTTTTAATTTGAATTAAGGGCAATTATTAGCTTCAGTCACCTTCTGCAGAAGCAGATCCTGAGATAGGGATTTGTGTGCAAGTGACTTACTAAGTCAAAGCTCCTGGAGAGACAAGCAAAGGAGCCAAAGTAGCAGAAAACAGGACAGGAAAGGAGCAAAAAGCGAGTGAGTGTGTCATTTCAGGAACAGCTCCCACTGCGAGTAGTGTGGCCTGATATCACACAGGTACTCTGGAGTGTAAGTTATATCTTAGCACTGCCTTGACTCAAGAAAAGTGAGCTAGGCTCTCATATCCCTGCAATGAGTCACTGGCAAAAATCAGATCTCAGCAACTTCAAGTGTCATTCTTCAAGGCAGAACTTCAAATGCTGGCTGGTGGAATCCCATGCCCATAAACATTTGTTTCCATCTCAAAACAAAAACTAAATTACCAAAACACAAAGATCTTATAGAGTAATTGAGATAACAAGAGAGACTTGCCATAATGACAAGTCATGAGCTTTGTTTCATAATCGATGTTTTGCTTTACCTCATGAGTATGAAATTGTTCTTTCACTTCTTCTACATCATTAGAAATCTCTCCTTGGGCTTGCAATGTGTCCTCAGCAGAAAGAAGCCATGAGAGTACTTCTTCTAAAGCTGTTTGGTAACTGTCCAGGTTTACTTCAGTCTCCATTAACGAACGGCCAAATGACTTGTCTTCAGGAGCTTCCAAACGCTGAACAATAAAATAAATTGGGTGTTATACAATTAATATCTCTGCAGACTGTTCCAGTATATTACAGTATATATATTATATGATAAATCGATTGAAATATTTAAAATGCTAGAAATGTCCACTTGCATTATCAGAGACATGAACCACAGACACATACAAGAGCAAGTCTGCATTTTAACATCTCACAAATATACACACAAATTCTCAAATGGCAGTTGAAATCTACTTCAAATTAATATTTTATTAAAGCTTTTCTGGATTACTATAAGGAGTGAATTAATACACCATCTCGTCATGTTGTATTTTAAACGCTACTAATTTTCATCCATAGGTAACTTTTTTCATTTCATATTTTCATTCATTTACATATATACATTATTGGTATTATATGTACATACTTTTGCAATGGCATTAAAGGAAACATCTCTTCCCAAGAGGTGGGAATGAAATATTTCTGAAGATTTAAAGAGCAGAAAAGTTATCAGTATGAAAATTAGTGGGTGAAGAAGGTAAAATTTAAAGAGAAATAGCTCATTCATACATCTGAAATTTTTAATAGTATGATGACTTCTATAAATTAAACTTTTATTTCCAGAAGCTCATGGTTTCAGTAGCAAGACATCATCTTAGGAGAAGTAAAATATGAAGTATTCACTTCCACATTTCATTAGCAGGATGTTAAGTAAGACTCCCAACAGTTGTCTTGAAACTCTAAATTTCTCTTGAAACCATAAAGCTGAGAACAACAGGGACAAAGTGGCCATGATTCTAAAGAGAAGATCCAGGCCACCTCTGAAGGTGCTGCTCAAAGGGGACCAGTTTTCTGGTCCCACAAACCTCAATCCACTACCTAGCTCAAAGTTGTAGAAGAAGCATGGAGACTGACTGAAGCAAACTAATGAGAAGACATTCCTGTGGACTAGCTAGAGCACTTATGCATCTCTGTACCTTCTCCCCTCCTTAAGCCAAGTAATGGAGACTTTGGAAGAATCACCTGGAGAGGGTAGGGTAGTTTCCAGGATGGAATACTGACCTCTAAACCTGGCTGTATGTCAGCAGGGATTCCCAAACTATGGAATCAGTACTACCAAGTGGCAGGAGAGAACTCTTGGGATAACCTCTGTGTCTGGTGCTTTAATATGAAGGCAATTGTCAATGGTCAGAATTTAAGCAAATAAAATCTGCATGAATTTTTCCTTGGGTCAAATACACTCGTGGTAGGTGGCTGGGCTTCAAAAATCCTAAGGAAGAACGCACTCAAGAGGGTTTCCTGCTGAAGTAAGGGACAGAGGCAAACTGATGACATAGTTAAGCAGAGCAAAGATATTAGAGAAACATTTGGAGAGGAATCTTCTCTACACCCCAAACATAGCAAGTAAGCACTGGGCCCTAAAAAACAGGGTTCTACAAAGGAAACAAAAGGCAGGATAGAACAACCAGAAGCTACTTGGAAGACTGCATGATCGTGCCTAGGAAAAAGATCCATCCCTTTGATGGCTTTCCTCTGACACGTATGCCTTGAATTTTTAGTCCCTCCCAACGATGGGCCTTATCCCACTGAGCTGCCTGCACCAATCTAATTGTGCTCTTCTGATAAATGCTCCAACTTTAAAACTTTATTATTATAAATTTATTCAACCATCAAGTCCTTTAAGATGAAAAGACATAGGGGCAGTGTGTGGTGTGGTATTTTCACCAAGTGATGCACTCTGCATCTGTTTCTAGAGAACTGACAGAAATATGCCATCCTAAGTCAAAAGCACCCAACTCTACTATCTCTCACAGAGCATATCCTGAGAGAGCTATCTGCATGGGCCCACCTCAAGGTCAAGGCAAATTTCTGAAGGTCTTAGGGGTCTGAACAAATTCCGTGATGTATCTCTTTTCTCCACCCCTAATTACTATTAATAATAAATGTCAAAGTTAGCATTAAAAGGAGAAAAGTCACAAAAAGGTAGCCTGAGACATGTATATAGATAGGACCAGCTTCATGTTGTGCAATCTGAGCAGCTGTACGGTGCCCCAAGGCTCAAAAGGACACCTTGCTTGTTTTATCTGCTTCTTGACATTGCCACCTTAAAATCCTTAATAATTTTATCTCTGAAGTGGGCAATATAAGTGAAGTCCAATAAGGTGACAAAGTGTGCACGTGTGCAGAGGAAATAAGTACAATATGTGTGTTCACCCCCATTTGCATATAGTGTCGCTGATGGTCCCCGAGTAGAGAATGCTGGTGGACACGCAGTACATGGGGGTTTACCAACACTAGAGGCGAGGGCAAGGTTAAGTACGTCTATGAACGAGTGAGGGCACTAACAGCTCCAGGAACTAGCACTTTTCATGTGAAGCAGAACTTGCTTCCAATGCAGAAAGAAGGCAGTTCCAAGAAAACATGAACAACCAAAGAGCCCTTCAATGTCCTTTCTTACTCGTATTTCTTTCCCGTATTAGCCAAAGATTTAGGCTGAAATTCATCACAGAGAAAGAAAGGGAAAGGGCAACCCATAATTCCTTCTCCTTTTGATCCTCCCTCATCTGAACACTGAAGGTAGACAATATTAGGAGACTGCACACCTATCAAGAAGCGAAATTAAAACAGCTAAGTTAGTTGTGCAGTGTTTCCACATTAAGAATGAAATACATAGGCACATATAAGCTACAAAATACAAATTGTGTAGTGTTGGTGATTCCGCATGAGTTACGTGGTCTTATATTTGCATTTACAACTGCAATTGCACAATATAACAATGAGCAGTAAAACTCATGCTAATACTTTAAAATTCTAATTTTCTTTATTCAGTCTGAAGTTAAACAGCAAATAAAAAAACACAAGGGGAAGTCAAGAAAGAGAGACCCATGGAATAAAGGAAATGGTTTTATATTTTAATTTTAACAGCACTTTCCTTCCTGCTTTTTGAACAAGGGGCTCTGTATTTCAGTTTCCACTGTGCTGCATATTGTGCATCCAGCCCTGCGAATAGGTTAAAAAAAAAAAAGTGCAATTCAATCGTGGATATTTTGGTTCCTCTGGGTTACAGGTGAGAGGAGATGGGTGCTTTATTATCATGTACAGTAGAACGTGGGTGTAAAACCCAGGGGCTTGGGAGGTAGTCAGTGTTTGAATCTTTTTTTTTTTTTTAAGATTTTATTTATTTATTTGACAGAGAGAGACACAGCAAGAGAGGGAACACAAGCAGGGGGAGTGGGAGAGGGAGAAGCGGGCTTCCCGCCGAGCAGGGAGCCCGATGCGGGGCTCGATCCCAGGACCCTGGGATCATGACCCGAGCCGAAGGCAGATGCTTAACGACTGAGCCACCCAGGCGCCCTCAGTGTTTGAATCTTGACCCTGGCCTGAGGTCTTGTTACCCTGGGAAGGTTACTTAGCCCCATCATTAGCCTTAGTTTCCTCCTATGCACAACAGGAGCAATAATACTTTCCTAATAAGACTGTGGTATGAATTGAAGAATGGTATATAAAGTATTTAGCAGAATGCCTGACCTTGTGCAAGAACCCAATAAAGTGCATGATAACTGTAATTATTTTTGGTTTCTTATATACGTAAGAACCATTATGAAACACAACCTGCTCCAATATTATTTCTCAAGTCACTGGTCAGACTGCAAAAGCCAGAAAATTATTGTAGAAAAAAAATGATCTGAAAAACTTCTAAGAGTAAACATCAATTAAATCAAACCTTTCTGAAACTTGAACATCAACCTAGCTCCTACATAAAAGTTCTAAAAATCATTAATAATCTTGATTTCAAATTATCTTCTCAAAATGGTCAACTGTAAACAACACTATTACTCAAATAACACAACACTACATTTTCCCAGTGTACAATTTGGATTAGAAAAGTAAACACTCCCATCGAGAGATAAGTGGATAAAGAAGATGTGACATATATACACAATGGAGTATCACTCAGGCATAAAAGAGGAGGAAATCTTGCCACTTGTGACAACACGGATGGACCTAGAGGGTATTATGCTAAGTGAAATAAGTCAGAGAAAGACAAATACCATATGACTTCATTTATATGTGGAATCTAAAAAACAAAACAGAAACAGACTCATAAATACAGAAAACACACTGGTGGTTGTTGGAGGGGGGATGGGTGAAATAAAGAAGAGGGTGAACAGGTACAAACTTCCAGTTATAAAATGCATAAGTCATGGGGATGTAAAGGACGGCATAGGGAATATGGTCAATAATACTGTAATAACACTGGTGACAGATGGTAACTATGGTGATCACTTCATAATGTATATAAATGTCAAATCACTAGTCGTACACCAGAAACTAGCATAATATTGTATGCCAACTATGCTTCAATAGAAATAAAATAAATAAAATAAACACTTCATGATTTACTGATATTTACAGAGGCTTGAAATTTTGGAGACAATTTTAAAAGGCAAATCTTTATAGTCAAGGACATGGTGTCTAGTACTCATAAATTCTGAATCTAAAAGTTTTGTCGGAGGATGTTCATAAAACACAAACATTGCAAAGACAGCCTTATTAAAGCTAAATTCAAACATGAATAAGCTGTGTAAAATAACACAAATAACTCAATTAATCATTATTTACATCCATAAATTCAACTCTACATATATATATATAGATGATTATGGTCAAAATTGTCAGCTGGGGTCTGGGTAATTCTTCCTTTGTCTAGACCACTATTTTTCAAATTTGTTAGTCATGATCCATCAGTGATTCATGAAATCATTTTAGTGGGGCATGATCAGGAATATTTAATGGGTCACGACCAGGAATATTCTATTTAAAATTAAATAAAATAAATAATATTAGTCTATGTCATTTATATTAAGGATTAATATTGTTTTGTGAATTTTTGCTTCAGATATGCCTATCTATGTATCTATGTGTACATATATATATTCTGGATCAAGATGAAAAAATCATTTTCTGTAGTTCATGAAACAAAATTGGAAACAGTTCTAGAATTTCAGCACAGGAAAACCCATGATAGAAGAAATGTACTTGAATTTCACATTTGCACATTTTTCAATAGAACCCTTGGAACACAACCCATTCTTTACAAATCCATCTTTAACACTGGTGGTTCCCAAGCTCCTTGGGAACTTCCCAGGTGTAATCCAAAATTGATCCCTGTATGTGGAGGGCAGGGAAAGACCAAATAAAGATGCAGGCCACTCCAGATTGGCAGGTGGCAAGTTTAATAAGCAAGGGAACTTACATACAAGCCTTGTTTATAGAGAGACCTTAACAGGGTTCAGTCACATATACGGTCCAGATGGGCTCAACATCAAATCACTCTGTCAAGGCTGCATCCTTGGAGCAGCTCTAGAAGTGGGGAAGGCAAGTGGAATACACATTCTAAGGTCAGGGGAGGGTGTGAAGGGACAAGGGGTC